>NW_022436980.1:6147805-6157892 GCF_009761245.1 Sapajus apella
GCACACACACAGAGAGAGAGAGAGAGTGAGAGAGAGAGAGAGAGAGAGAGAGAGAGAGAGAGAGAGAGAGAGATTGATTCACTGTGGCCAGGAAACTTGTTAAATTTACTTATTGATTCTATTATACTTTGTGGGGTTTTTGAATTTTTTATAACAGACTCATGTTTTCTGTGAATAACTATGGTTTTATTTCTCTTTCCTTTCCATATACATTTAATTTATAAATATTTTTGACTCGATTTACTCACCAGGACCACTAGTATAACATTTGCTCTAGGTTTGGTTTTTGCTTTTTCGAAAATTGTAAATTTCCTTTATCCACTGGAGAATTTCCCCTCAACTCGTGAGTCTGCTGAGTTGGCAGTGTTATTTTTTATTTTGTATCTGTGTTATCTGTTTTGTTTTGTTTTTGTTTTCTAAATCATAAGGAATATTCACATACATTTGTGGATCTATTGATATCATAGAATTTTTGTTATTTTAATAAGTTTACATGGTAATTCAATTAATTTATTTTTGAATGCTAAGCCACTCTTGCATTCTAAGAATAAACCCTACTTGATTTTATATTATCCTTTTCATAGAGAATTGGATTGAGTTTGTTAATATATTTTACTGGACAGGGAAAATGTGGCACATACACACCATGGAATATTATGCAGCCATCAAAAACGATTAGTTCGTGTCCTTTGTAGGAACATGGATGAACATGGAAACCATCATTCTCAGCAAACTGACACAAGAACAGAAAATCAAACACCGCATGTTTTCACTCGTAGGCTAGTGTTGAACAATGAGAACACATGGACACAGGGAGGGGAGCATCAAACACTGGAGTCTGTCAGGGGGAAATGGGGAGGGACAGTGAAGGGTGGGGAGTTGGGGAGAGATAACATGGGGAGAAATGCCAGATATAGGTGATGGGGAGGAAGGCAGCAAATCACACTGCCATGTGTGTACCTATGCAACAATCTTGCATGTTCTTCACATGTACCCCAAAACCTAAAATGCAATTAAAAAATTAAATTTTAAAAAAAGATATTTCTGTTTGCATTCAAAAGAGAGATTAGCCTTAATTTTACCTTATCTTAATGTTCTTGTCGGGTTTTGGTTGCATAGTTATATTATTCTCATCAATTGAGTTGGGAAGTATTCCCTCTATTTCTATCCTTGGAAGAGTTGTATGTGATTGGTGCTGTATTTTTTCTTTAAATTTTTGAAAGAATTTACCTATGAAACTATTTGAGCTAGAAGTTTTTTGTGGAAGACGTTTTTGTCTTTTAATTGTGTAAAATTATGGTGTACAATTTTATTTTGTTACATAGATATATTGCATAGTGATGAATTCAGAGCTTTCAGTGTATTCATAACCTGAATAACACACATAGTACCCATTAAATAATTTATCATATCCACCCCCTTCCTCTGCACCCTTCCCAGTCTCCATTGTTTATCTTTTCACCCTCTGCATCAATGTATACAGATTAGGGCTCCCATTTATAAGTGAGAACATAGGACATTTGTCTCTCTATTTCTGACTTGTTTCGCTTACAGTAATGGCCTCCACAATTCATTCTTGTTGCTGCAAAAGATGTGTGAACGTTCTTTTTTATGGCTGGATAGAATTCTGTTGCATATATGTTTCACATTTTTAATCCAATTATCCATTGATGGACATTTAAGTTGAATCCGTATCTTTGCTATTGTGACTACAGCTGTGATAAATATTTGAGTATAGATATCTTTTTGGTATAATAATTAATTTTGGGGGGTAGATACTCAATGGTGAAATTGCTGGATTAAATAGTAGTTCTCTTTTTGGTTCTTTGAGAACTCTCCATATTGTTTCCCATAGCGGTTTTACTAATTCACATTCCAACCAACAATGTATAAGCATTTTCTTTTCTCCAGGTCCTTGCCAAGATCTGCTATTTTTGCTCTTTTGAAGTAATAGCTGTTCTGACTAGTGTAAGATAATATCTCATCATGATTTTAGTTTACATTCCTTTGATTGAGGTTGAGCATTTTTTTGTATGTTTTTTGGCCGTTTGTTTGTCTTCTTTTGGAAAATGTCTATTCATGTCTTTTGCCCACTTTTTTGATGGGATTATTTGTTTTGTTGTTGAGTTGTTTGAGTCCTTTGTAAGTTCTAGATATTAGTCATCTGTCTGATAGTTTGTACATATTTTCTCCCATTCTGCAGGTCGTCTGTTTACTCTTGATTACTTCTGTTGCTGGGAATAAGCTTTTTACAAAAAGTACCATTCGTCTGTTTTTGTTTTGATTGCTTCTTGTGCTTGTGGGGTCTTATTAATGAATTCTTTCTCTAGACCAGTATCCAGAAGATTTTTCCAAATTAAATATTCATGTCTTTTAAAAGATGTAACACTATGAAGTATTTCCATTTCTTGTTGTGTCCATTTTGGTAATATGTGTTTTTCAAGGGGTTTATACATTTCATAAAATTTTTGAAGTTTATTGATGTAAAAATGTTCACCAGATCTTATTATCTTTGTACCATGTCTAAAGCATCTGGAAGAATGCTCCATTTTTTCATTCCTGTTAAGTTTGTTTGCCCTTTTCCATTTCTAAAATTTGTTTCTAGGGGACTACTACTTATATTTGTCTTTCTTAAAAAAAAAAAAAAAAAGAGACACCAATTTTTGACTTTTATCAAGTTTATCTGTTGCTTTACTTGAAAATATTTGATATATTTTATAATGGCCATTTGTTGTTAATTTTAAACTTAATACAGTTATGTCCAGAGAAGATATTTTATATGATTTAAATACTTTGAAATTTATCAGGGCTTGCTATATGACTGAGTTTAGGATACTTTTGGTACATGTTCTATGTGCACCTGCAATAAGGTGTATTTTGTAACTGTTGAGTGCAGGATTCTGTACAATTAGTTCACATTTGTTAAATTTTGGTGTTCAAAACTTTTATTTTTCTACCAACTTTTTACTAAGTTTTATCCTTTACTGAGAGAAATATGTAAAAATTTTCTAACATGATCATGTATTTATTTCTCCTTTTAGTTTAGTAAGTTTTTATATTTTAAGCTTATGTTATTTGTTTGTACAAATTTGGAACTGTGATATCTTCCTAGTAGATTAACTAGTATTATTAATTAATGCTCTTCTTGTACTATTTTTTTTTTTCATTTGACTTAGACTGGTATTGTAATGTATAGTGATATTAGCTTTCTTTTGGTTGGTGTTTGGTAAATTTTTTTGGTACTTTTCCTTTCACATTTTCTGTATATTTAATTTAAGGTATGTGTCCTGCAAATAGCATATTATTAATGGTGATTTTTAATTCGAAGTCTGACATTGTATTTCAATGCAGCGTTTTGTCTATTTACATTAACTGTGCTTACTAATATTTGTGGATTTAATTCTATCATCCCACTGTACTTTTCTATTTTTTCTACCAATTTTATGTTTCCAATTTCTTGTCTCTTAACTTCTTTTTATTAATCAACCTTTTTATTTCATTTCACCCTATTTTGACTTGCTGATTGTGTATTTTTAATTTTTCTTAGTGGTTACCGTAATGAGCTCTACTGTAACTTATACCTTTTATCTCTTTCCAATAAAGATTTATATCTGAGCATATTTGTCCTTCTCTCATTTTTTGTCTTATCGTTGTCCTGAATTATAATTCTTCAAGGGCTCTAATTCCTAAAAAAATTATTTTTATCATTTTTTCTGTATTTGTACACATTCCAATGTTGTCTGAATACTTCATTTCTATTTGCATTTCTATATCGCTGTCTGAAATGCTTTTCCTTTTACTTGAAAGATGCCCATTAGTATTCTTTATAGTATGAATCTTTTGGTGAAAAATTTCCATAGTTTTGTTTTTCTAAAAATATTTTTATTTTATTTTTTTAAAAGAATACTTCATTGGTTAGATAATTCTAGGTTGACATTAATTTTTTTGTATATATATGTGTTTTGTTTATTTTTATTTTACTTTTGATTATCAAATAATTATATATATTTATGAAGTACAATGTGATGTTCAATATATATTTACATTGTAGAATTAATAAATCAAGCTAATTAACATTCACCACCTCAAATACTTATCATGTTTTAATGGCAAGTACATTTAAAGTATACTTTCAGCAATTTCAAAATATATAATACATTATTGTAAACTATAGAGATCATGCTGTGCAATAGATCTCTAAAACTTACTCCTGTTATCTAGCTGAAACTTTGTGCTTTTTGAATAGTATTTCTTCTTTCTTCATCACCATCCAATGTACAGCCTCTAGTAACCACTATTTTACTCTCTGTATCTATGGCCTTTTACATAAGAGTAATCATATAGTATTTGTCTTTCTGTGTCTGGCTTATTTCATATAACATATCTTCCAGCTCTACCTATGTTGTTGTAAATGACAGGATTTCTTTATTTTCTAAGGCTGAATATTATTCTGTTGAGTATATTTAACACATTTTCTTTATTTATTTGTTGATGCACTTAGGTGGCTTACATATCTTAACTATTATGAATAATGCTACAATGAATGTGAGAGAGCAGATATCTCTTCAACATACTAATGTCAGTTCTTTTGGATATATATCCTGAAGTCAGATTACTGGATCATATGCTAATTCTATTTGTATTTTTTTAAGAATCTTCATATTGTTTTCCATAATGGCTGTACCAAATTTGAATTCCTCCCAACAGTATACGAGAGTTTCCATTTCTCCAAATTCTTGCCAACCTTGCTATCTTTTAACTTTTTGAAGGCAGCCTTTCCAACAGGTGTGAGGTGATACTTACTGTGGTTCTAATCTGCATTTCCTTAATGATTAGTAATGTTGAGCATTTTTTCAGGTATCTATTGACCATTTTTAAGTCTTCTGAGAAATGTCTATTCAGATCCTTTACTCATTTTTTAATCAGGTTATTTATTTTTATTTTTATTTTTATTTTGTTGCTGTTGTTTGAGTCTCTTAGGTTGGTAGTTACTTTCTAAAAGCATTGAAATATAGCATGGCTTTGTTCACTGACTTCAATTATTTTTCATGAGCAATCAGTTATCAGACTTGCTACACCTTGGAAAGTAATGCATTTTTATTTTTCTGGCTATTTTAAAATTTCTTTTTGATTATTTTACATTTTTAAGTAGTTTTACAAACAGGCTTATTTTTTGTAGTTGGTTTCTTTGTGTTTATCCTGTTGGAGTTCTTAGACATTCTTGCATTTGTGGCTTGATGCTTTTGCCAATTTTGGAAAATTCTTGGCCATTATTGCTTTGAATTTTGCTTCTGCCTATTCTTACCCATTCTTTCTGGGACTAGAGATATTTTTATGCTAAACATTTTTTAACCATGTCCTATAGCTCTAATGCTGCTTCTTTTAGTATCATCCTTAATTCTCTCTTTGTTTTATTTTGGCTGTTTTCTATTAACCTATTTTCAAGTTTACAAATCGGTTCTTCTGTTATGTCTAACTAGCTGTGATTGATTTATTAATTTTAATTGTTTTATTTTTACTTCTAGAATCATCTTTGGGTTTTTAATATAAATCCCAGTTCTCTGGTTATTCTCAATCTTTTCCTCTATCTCTGAAACCATATTTATCACTGTTTTATGTTTTTCTCTGTTTTTTCACTTTGTTTTGATTCTTTGATCCTAATTCCTAGCATGCTTGATGATTTTTACATATTAAAAATTTAGAGTGTTTTATATAATATTGTATTTTTCCATGGGGATTTAATTTTCTCTTCACAAATAATTAGAATAAAGGTAATTTACCTTAATCTAATCAGGAATTGGGACAATTTGAAGTTGAATATCCATCTTTGTGATGGCTAGTCTGTTTATGGTTTGACCTTAGTCCTATAAATAGCCATTTAGAGGTTCAAAAGAGGTTCAAATAAAATTCTAGAGTGCTTTTCAAGTAGTCACTAAACTCCAGTTTTGCTTGTTGTTATAAGACTACTGAATATTCTGTTTAATGTCCTAGTATCCAGATTGCTATTTTCTGCTTGTGTCTCTTTTGATTTTCTTACTCCCAAGAAAGAGGGTCTGAAAATGTTTTAGGGGTTAAAAATGGTAAAATAATATAGGCCTCACCTCATTGCATTTACATTTTATCTAGGATCTTGATTCCTCATGTCTTGGCTAGGTTGACAGCTCCAAAGTATACTTTATGCCCTCCTCTCTTTATAAGACTTCTTAATGTTCTGATGTGGAGCTTTGTGCTCAGTCTCAAATCCTGTTCTACTTAGGAAGCAGCAAATGTCTTGAATTTGAAAAAGAGTAAACAACATAGGGCTTACTTTAATTTGTTTACTTTATTTATAAGATGTTGAGTTTTAAGTTGAAATTACTTTGGTTGGGCCTTGGTGCCCTCAAACACTGTTTAAAACAATTTCATTTTATTCTGCTTTAATATTTTTTTCTCAACAAGAGGGATGATTTGATATAAGCTATGCTATCATAGTAGAACTGGAAGTCGTCTTATGATGCTAATTTGATTGACATGATATTTGAGGGAGGGTGGTAGGCAACCAGTATGTTTCTTTACAAAGCAACTTCTGAAGACATACCTCTTTTTTCATATGTATTTTATACTCCCACCTATATGAATTTCTTACAAATATTTGAATGTATATATTATTCTTTCAGTATTTAAGCATACAAAAAGAAGTTTATTTGGCTTGTACAAATTGATTAATCTCTATTTGAATGCTTATAGTAATTTCCCTAGCCAAAACTATGCTTTTCTGGTATTGAAAAATCGCCAAAAATAACATAACTTTATAAAAGAAAGTTGGTTATCCCTGGTACAAAGTAAACTTTCTAATTTAGGTAATTACATGCATCTGAGAATCCAAAAAATAATGATAGACTAGGAGGCTATAACTACATTGTTTATTAAACTATGACTAATGCTTAACTGTGTCATAATGGTGCTAGGTTCCTTTCATGACGGTTAAGGGAATTTATAAAGGGAAGTCAATATTATTTAAAAACTCTGATTTATTTATGTCTTGTGATAGTAGTGAATAACTAGGCATAGGTAGTACTTTTGTACATGGTGTATAAGCAGTTTTCAAAGTTATTTTGATTTGTTTTTTTCCTGAAATATTGTCACCTCCCTGAATAATGTGATAAACCATGTATAATGTAATATTTGGCTAGTAAAACAATCATCATTAGATAAATATCAGTATTTGTCTTAAAAGATGCAATACTGAGAACCTGAATAAAATGAAAGAGTTTTAATAAAAGTTGAATGGTGTGGACCTGGATAAACACACCTATTTTGACAACATGGAGATTTATTTATTGTTACTAACAATTTATTATATTTTACAGTGATGATATTATCAAAAGTTAAGCACTTTCTGAAACAAAAAATGAAAAATCAGGAAAATTACCAATTTATTATTCCAGAGTTATATCCAAAGACTCTATTATTATAGAGTCTTTAGATATACTTGGACTTACATTCCCTTTTGGCCTGCTCATCAGAGACATGTCTATCTTTCCAACATCTCAGTTGTTTATCACATGACTGTTTACCAGGTGTCTGTTATGGCTGATGAAAATATATGGTTCTGTGTTTTTCCAGGATTTACAAAAACATTGCAAATCATGAGTTCTATTGATTTGAAAGCATTTTAAAATCCTGAAATAGGAGCCTGGCTCCAGTTAAACATTACTGTCAGGTCAGTCTCTTCTTTGTACTCTAATTTTCTCTTTCACAAAATGAGACTTGTAAAACATTTATGTTAGTTTCTCAGAGTCATTATAAGAACCAAATGAAGATATGTATGTGAAAAACTTTTTTCAAAGTAAAAACTGTTCTGTAAGTGTAGCAGATTATTATTGTTATCCCCATCATTATTGGTGCTGATGATAGCAGATAACTTTAGCACTGCACAGATGCATAAAACAGTTTTGATGCAACTTTTCTGTAGTTTCCCAGGTGATAAATATGAAATATGCCCTCCTGTCTGTAGCATACTCACATTCTTTGTATTTTTATTTTTGTTATTTTATTTGTTTTTTAAAATGACACCAAATTTGCTCTATAGATTTTTAGGAGATCAATTCGGTAACAGGCTTGTATTAATTTTTTTTTATCAGCACCAATGAGTTATAAATTCAGTGAATTTGACAAATTGGGACAGAATTCCATCTTCCATCTTTTTTTTTTTTTTTTTTTTGACACGGAGTTTCGCTCTTGTTACCCAGGCTGGAGTGCAATGGCGCGATCGCGGCTCACCGCAACCTCCGCCTCCTGGATTCAGGCAATTCTCCTGCCCCAGCCTCCTGAGTAGCTGGGATTACAGGCACGCGCCACCACGCCCAGCTGATTTTTGTATTTTTAGTAGAGACGGGGTTTCACCATGTTGACCAGGATGGTCTCGATCTCTTGACCTCGTGATCCACCCGCCTCGGCCTCCCAAAGTACTGGGATTACAGGCGTGAGCCACCGCGCCCGGCCCAGAATTCCATCTTACTCAGAATAGCTAAGGTCTCTGAATGCATTTCATTCATTGTTGAGTGGAGGAGCAGTAGGCTCCTTTGGAACAAAGTTACTGAATTACAAAAAGGAAATGGTTTATCCTTGAACCATTATGAAATTCAGGCAATGGATGATATTTACGCAAGGCCAATATTGTAACATAAACAGAAAATATTAACTCCTTTAAAGCAAGTGCATTATTTGAATTCATGTAATCATTACATTACTTACAGATCGCAGATCATTTATTGATGGGTTTTAAAGGAAAAAATATGCATAAACTGAATAAGAATATTAAGAAGATAGGTATGCCTTATATCAGAATGTCCTTCAAACAGACCTGGAAAACACATTTGTCTAATTAGGGTACATGACAGCAATCTATGAAACTAGTTCTTTTTTTTTTTTTTTTTTTTTTTGAGACGGAGTTTTCGCTCTTGTTACCCAGGCTGGAGTGCAATGGCGCGATCTCGGCTCACCGCAACCTCCGTCTCCTGGGTTCAGGCAATTCTCCTGCCTCAGCCTCCTGGGTAGCTGGGATTACAGGCACGCGCCACCATGCCCAGCCAATTTTTTTTGTGTTTTTAGTAGAGACGGGGTTTCACCATATTGACCAGGATGGTCTCGATCTCTTGACCTCGTGATCCACCCGCCTCGGCCTCCCAAAGTGCTGGGATTACAGGCTTGAGCCACCGCGCCCGGCCGAAACTAGTTCTTTTAAGTAAATAGAGGTCTATCCCGAGAGGGTTTAGCAGACTGTAGTACAAATCAGGATATTTTCCATGGTCCAAGAAAATCCAGAAATGAATGAATAATTCCTCCTTAGTTTCTATTAATTAATCACATTGCAATTAGATTATCACTCGTGCACAGTGATGAGAGTCTGAAAAGGCAATGAAATGCACTGTATTTAATGGACAACTATCTATAGGACATGGGACATATAGGCTTAAAATATGCAATTTTTAATAAACAATTATAGAATAAAGGGCTAAAATATACCCTTTCTCATTTTACACTGTGACCTTTCATTTGCTTGCACAGTGTCTGGCATATGGTGACTCTCAAAGTATACAATTGCATGTTGAAAACTGAATATACTAATGAACACATATAACTACATATGCAGAAGACATTCCTTACAGTGATGGTGAAATACCTATACTGAATAATCATAGAAGAACACATGAAACATCAATTTTCATTTAAAAATCCAATACTATAATTAAAATAAAAACATTCCCTTTTATTTCCCATCTTTGACTTTGTTCAGTGTTATGTTGGAGCCATGAAGCTGTTTTCCAGAATTTGTTTTTAGAGCCTGGGTCTTGGTGTGTCACCCAGCCTGAAGTGCAGTGGCATGCTAATCACTACAGCTTTGAACTCTTGGGCTCAAGTAATCCTCCTGCCTGGGCCTCTCAAAGTGCTGGTATTATAGGAGTGAGCCACCACACTTAGTCCCAGAATTATTAAAGACAGTACTGGTGGCTCACTCCTATAATACCAGCACTATGGGAGGCCCAGGCAGGAGGATTACTTTAGAGACAATAATACTGTCTTTAATACTTTAATACTTGAGACC
>NW_022436980.1:6158292-6446651 GCF_009761245.1 Sapajus apella
ATATATAAACACACACACACAATATGATTGTCTTTAATAATTCTAGAACTATATGTGGTATATATAAAAATGTGATATATATGTGTGTGTGTCTGTGTGTGTGTGTGTGTGTGTATATATATATATACATTTCTTTGTTTTGAGATGGAATCTCGCTCTGCCACCCAGGCTGGAGTGTGGAGTGCAGTGGCATGATCTTGGCTCACTGCAACTTCTGCCTCCCATGTTCAAGCAATTCTCCTGCCTCAGCCTCCCAAGTAGCTGCTATTACAGGCGCCTGCCAGTTAATGTTGTATTTTTAGTAGAGACGGGGCTTTGCCATGTTGGCCAGCCTGGTCTCAAACTCCTTACCTCATGATTTGCCCACCTTGGCCTTCCAAAGTGCTGGGATTACAGGCGTGAGCCACTGCACCCAGCTTCTTCAGATATTGTTTATTGTCTTCTTGGTTTTCTCTGCATAAAGCTTTTTATCACTATTATTTTGGTATTTAGATTACTTCCTTGGGATAGATTCCTAGAACTGGAATGAAGTCATATGTAGTGGTCATGTAGGTGTCTTTCTCAGCTCTGTTTTCAAGAAGAGCTGTTGTGGAGAGCATAGATAATTGACAGTCTCCAGCTGCCATACCTGTGGATCCACCACACCATTCACACTGGACCATCCTTCTTTGAGGCTGTTTCTACCCAGTGACTGAGCATGTCAGGAATACCAGAACTAGGTAGGATATTTCTGCCCAACACTAGATTCTTCTAATGGGTAGTTCTGGTTCAGAGACTCCCTACCAACCTGGCTGAACCTTTCTTTTTCATTATTATTATAGTGAATAATGAGAATTAAAAAGTCTGTACATGTTTAGTACAGATGCAACTTTTTATTCCCCAGAATATTTATTATACTTTAAGTTCTGGAATACATGTGCAGAATGTGCAGGTTTGTTATATAAGTACACTGCACCATGGTGGTTTGCTGCACCCATCCACCCATCATCTACAGTAGATATTTCTCCTAATGTTATCCCTCCCCTATCCCCGCACCACCCAACAGGCTCCATTGTGTGATGTTCCCCTCTCTGTGTCTATGTATTCTTGTGAGAACATGCGGTGTTTGGTTTTGTATTCTGTGTTAGTTTTCTGAGAATGATGGTTTCCAGCTTCTGGAAAGGACATGGACTTACCCTTTTGTCTCTGCAAAGGACATGGACTTATCCTTTTTTTGTGCCTGTATAGTATTCCATTGTGTATATGTGCCATCATTTCTTTATCCAGTATATCACTGATGAGCAGTCTTTAAAACCTAAAACAATAAAAACCCTAGAAGAAAACCTGGGTGATACCATTCAGGACATAGGCATGGGCAAATACTTTATGACTAAAACACAAAAAGCAATGACAACAAAAGCCAAAATTGACAAATGAGATCTAATCAAAGTAAAGAGTTTCTGCACAGAAAAAGAAACTATCATCAAAGTGAACAGGTAACCGACAGAATGGGAGAAAGTTTCTGCAATCTATCCATCTGACAAAGGCCTGATATCCAGAATCTATAAGGAACTTAAATTTACAAGAAAAAAAAAACAACCCCATCAAAAAGTAGGTAAAGGACTCTCAAAAAAAAAAAAGACATTTATGAAGCCAACAAACGTATGCGAAAAATCTCATTATCACTGGTTATTAGAGAAATGCAAAGCAAAACCACAATGAGATACCATCTCATGCCAGTTAGAATGGCGATCATTAAAAAATCAGCAAACAACAGATGCTGGAGAAAATGTGGAGAAATAGGAATGCTTTTACACTGTTGGTGGGAGTGTAAATAGTTCAACCGTTGTAGAGGACAATGTGACCATTCCTCAAGGATCTAGAACCAGAAATACTATTTGACCCAGCAATCCCATTAATGGATATATACCCAAATAATTATATATCATTCTATTATAAAGACACATGCACATGTATGTTTATTACAGCACTATTCACAATAGCAAAACTTGGAACCAACCCTGGCTGAGACTTTCTCAGGACTTTTCTTCAGGCAAATCTGTTCCTACCAAATGCTTCCTTGCCTTTCTCCTTTCAGAGACATCAGAATTGCCTCATAGTCTGAGCGTTCACCTTCCCTACACTTCTTCCCCTTTATCATTTACAGATTCTCCCCCCAAATAACTGTTTCACGTACCCAATTCACCTTGGCACAAGAGGTCCTAAACTGGCACAGAACGTAATCATGATTCAGGCGCTTGATACATGGTGCTTAATGGTACTAATGTATACTCCCACTGCATTGCCTCTTCCAACACGAGGTTTTTCTTTTATTGACTTTAACTGATTTGATAGGTGAAAGACTAGTATCTCACTTTTAAAATTTCTATTACCTTCATCATTAGTGAGATTGCACATCCTTTGTTTTCCATTTATATCTATTAAAATTTATTCATTTTACTAATTTATTCATTGACTAAGAAACTTTACTTATAATTAATAGTTATAATACTTCTTTTGTGGCATTTTGACAGTGTATTTGAATGAGGGTCTCATTCAATACTTATCTACCAGTATTTGGAGTAAATTATGTATGTGGAAGAAATATAATGATTGCTCATTTACTCAGGCTAAACTAAAACCATAGACAGTATTTATGATTTTCCAGGAGCAGCAGTGGTAGAATCCACTGCTCCTGTCTTTCAGGAAAGGCAGATAAAACTAACATTTCTGTAATTATATTGCATATGCATGTGTGCGCATGCATGTGTACATGCATCATTGTGAGTGTGTATGAGTTTACAGTGTTTTTCAGATGAGAGGTAAAACTTAAAATTTCTTAAGTTGTATTTTATTAATTTCTTTTAACAATCCTGTTTTTTCTTTCCTTTTTCCTCCACTATCGTTTTTCTACCTTTATTTCCAAGGTGTCCCTGATCATCTCATTCCTATCAGGTAGTTAAATTATGCACGTGCCAATCTTTGTGTCCCCAAACACACATAGCTAATCAAGAATAAAACCATTTATTGTAAATTTACCTCTAGAATGAGCCCTCCTTTCTCTGATTTTGAGGATGGATAGATGCTCATTATGATCTGGTAGACAATTAAAACATGCACATTTAGAGTGTAGGTGGACGGAAGAGTACTCTGTGTTAGGTGTTAAGACTTTATTTTACTCATTTAAAGACAAAGATTTAAATGTGCTTGTTTAAATTCAACAAGCCCTTAGAGCCATGAGGCCTTGGGGGTAAGAGGTGCTTAAAACCAAATAGCACAGGAGCTGAAGAAGTAATTATATGCCAGATTGAAGATGGAGCTGAACAAAGACTGAGCTGATCTGGGAACAGGGGATGGCAAACTGAATTATGTCCCAGGTATCCACAGGCCGAGAAAGCAGACCTGGAAAACATGCTTCTTCATACATTTTACCAAAGTTTACAAAATGCAATAATTTTCAGATGGTTTGCTAATCTTATTCACCCTTTTTTTCTGCATTTTTGTTTAACTAAAGTTTTTTAAAAGAGGAAATCTTAATTGGAAGGATGTTTTGAGTCAAGAATACAAACACTTAACAATGTAACATATATTCTGGATTCAAGGTGGCAGGAAATAAAAAATAATTGGAGTAGAATTTCAATGTCTTTATTTCCCTGAAGACCAGCCTTTAAGAGCTTCCTCAAGTGCGTCTCTTCTTCCTAAAGGTAACATGATCGGGAATGGAGAAGGTAGGAATTACTCTGACAAGATTTTAGTTATTCTAAAACAGTGTGATTAATTTTATCTTAAGACTTAAAATGTCCCACATTTCCCAGTGGCCAAGAACATGGTAGGGAGGAGGAAAAGTGTACATTCTTTGTTTCAAAGTCTTTTGCAGAGAGTCTGGTCTATTAAGAATAAATTCTAGGACTGTGTAGCAGGGTTTAGAAGTGATCACGAGCAAAATTGATTTTTTCAGGCAATAGGAACAGTGCTTGGTACAAAGACCCATAGGTGTAGGGTTTCAACAGATCAATAACTCGATGAGATTGATGCATTAGGGACATAAGAGAGATAGAAAAAGGCAAATATATAAGGGGTTCTTGTATTGTAAGGTGGGGTGTTCCAGAGATGGAGAGGTGCTGGATTAATGCTGCATTTATCTTGACCCTTTCCTGTGATATTAGTAGGGAAGGAAGGAGGGATGGTTGTGGATGCAGTGTAAGTGAGGTGGCAAAAATCGATTTGATGACCTTTATTTTCTCATTGGGAGAGAGAGCAAATTTCTTTGCTGATACTGACGGGGAAAGGGTAGGTGGAATAGAAGATTTAATAAAAGTGGGAAAGTTTGAAATAGTTGTAAAATATACTAAACAGATGATTAGGGAAACTTGGAAGGATTATTAAGCAATATTTGGGGCCCAGCTAAGTTTGGAAGCCGTAGATGTGTAGTAGTGGTTATAATCTGGGAGCGTGTGTGACCTACTTTAGCTGTTGCAGTTTAGGAGTGGAGAAAGCGGATAGCTAGACTGCCCTAGGCCTGGGTTTTCACCTATGATGATGCTCTTTCTGTTTCCTTCCACCACATCTTGTCACAGAATACTGCTTATTGCTGATACTGTGACTGGCTGCCTGAAGGAATTTTTTGTGTGTGGCTGCTGAGCAGGTTTGGCTCACAGTGTTGAGCAGGCTTGAAGTACCAAATAGTTACTGTCACTAGATGAAGGCTTAAGCAAATAACTATTAACAAGTTAGTGGATTACACTAGCATCCTTACCCCTCACATGAGGTAACTTTGAAGCATGTTCTATACTGTTTTCCAGAGTATCCCAGTAGGACTAAACTCATTTCCCATAGCAATCACTTGCTTTGTAATTGAACCATTTTTTGACTTTGTCCCTGTTTCGTTTCTGGCTGTGTAACAAACTACCCCCAAACACAGGGGCTTAAAATAACAAAGATTTGTAATTTTTTACTAATCTGTGGTGTTCCTGGGCTTAGATTAGTAATAGCTTGGGTCACTTATATAGTTTCACTTGACTGGAAGGCTGTTTGGTTCAGGAATGACTGTGATGCCTTTACTTACGGATTTTGAACCTCAGTTCAAAGTGTAGAATGGCTGGTCTGTCTGGGCCTCTCTCTCGCCGTTGATTCTCATCATTCACTAATCTAGCCTGAGCTTCTTTACATGGTATCTGCATCCAAGGAAAGCAAAAGAAGAAGGTTGTCAGAACTCTCATAGCCTTGGCTTAGAACTAGTGTAGTGTCACTTCTGCTGCAATCTATTGATCAAGAAAAGGAGCAAGGTCAGTGCAGATTCAAGAGTGAGGGAAACAAACTCTCCCTCTTGATGGGAAGAGCACCATGCCAGAACAAGGCTTTGAGGAACTATTGATGGTTATCTTTGCAAACATTCTATCTTATTTCCTTTTCCTACCTTTTATTCTTTCTTCCTTACCAGTGTTTCATGGAGTTATTTCCCAAATAAATTATTTGTACTAAAATTCTCATCTTAGGATCTGTACCATAAGAGCTTGGTAAGTGAGACAGGAAAACCAAGAAATGAACAGAAAGTTTTTCTAAGAGAATAGAGTGATCGCTTATGTATGGGCTCTGTGCTGGGTGACAAAGACATTGTAAAAGGAGTTGTAAGAGCAAAAAGCTAGAGAGGCCTAAGGATTGATAATATCTATGATGTCAAATAATTAGATATGGTAAGTTTGGCAGGATGAGAAGGCTGGAAGGAAAGGAGACTATGATTCTAGGACCAGCAGTTGCAGAATGTACCTTGGGAGACTCCAAGGAGCAGAAATCATGGATCAAAGACAAGATTTTGTTGATCACCCCGTGGATGGGCTGCTGCTATCACCTTAGTGAGGCTCACCATTTTTTAAATAAATTCTGTGGATTGGATATTAGGCAAACACTCCTTCAGCTTGTTGTAGGTTACAGGTGATCCATAACCCTAGATTGTGGATCCATAACCCTAGATTACGGAGAGGAGGTGGCCATTAACACAATCAGTGCAAAGGTCCGGGCAGAGTGAAGTGGCCCAGAAACAGCTTCAGGAGAATTTCCTGCCTACCAGAGCTTTATTCTTAAGGAAATTATACTTTTAAAATCTAGGACTTCAACAAAAATAAGATGTGTGGAGGCGGGGCGTGGTACCTCATGCCTGAATTCCTAGCATTTTGGGAGGCTGAGGCCGGTGGATCATCTGAGGTCAGGAGTTCAAGACCAGCCTGGCCATAATGGAGAAACCCCATCTCTACTAAAAATACAAAAACTAGCCCTAGGGCATGGTGGCACACACTTGTAATCCCAGCTTCTCGAGAGGCTGAGGAAGGAGAATCGCTTGAACCTGGGAGATGGAGGTTGTAGTGAGCTGAAATTGTGCCACTGTACTCCAACCTGTGCAACGTGAGCGAGACTCCAGCTCAAAAAAATAAATAATAATAATAATAATATGTATGGGAACAAGGAAAAGCTTCAGAGTCAGATTGGGATCAAGTTGTGCTACCAGTTAGGTAACTGGATGTAGCATCACAAAAGCAACTTGGGATTTTCGAATATCTCTCTCTCTCTCTCTCTCTCTTTTTTTTTTCTTTTTAAAATTGTATTATATGGTGTTAACACCACTTTTGAGTTAATTTTAAAAAGAATTTTAATTATAAAGACCTTTTATTAATGGGTGCTTGCAGTTGGCTGATGTTTTTGAAAAAATCAAGTTGTAAACTTTTATTACAAATTAAAAATGAAATGCTTAAAAATCTCAACTTGAGAACATATGAACCAATTTAAAAACTTTTCAAAGGCATGTTGAGAAAAAACAGACTAAACAACAATACAAAACTTTGTTATTACCAAAAGACATGTCTTTAGGTAAAAATATTTAAAAACTCCATGCTTCATATATAATGCAGATAGTTCTGATTATCTGGTCAATGGGCAAAAAGCAAGCACGTAATGTCTTCAGCCCCAGTCTTTCCTGCATTTCTTATTGCTGTAATTTAATATTCATTTCTTCTTGTTGGATGACTAAACTGGATGATGGTGGAGATGGTAAACTGGCATTTACTCAACCTTCTTCTGCCTTGGGCACTGAATTCTTGGCTAATGGACTGGCGGTTTTTATCTCTTTGCCATCTTGTGGTTTAGGGTTTTCTGGGTGTCTACACAGATAACTGGGGTTTTAGCAGCACCAGTGTTGAGGTTGCTTCCGATATCGGTTCTCATCTTGATTTTCTTGACCCCCTTCACTGCCGTCCTCTCTACAATGCTGTTCCCTACAATGGAGGGTTGGAATATGGTGGTCGACTTCTGTAGGGTCTCTGCCTATAGTAAGGCGAGAACCTTTGCCTGCAGCAGGGCTGGCATCATTGGGCCTAGCCTAAGAAAGCACTCTCACATCCCTCGTTTGTTTCTCCACTCTCATAATTCTGGTAATTCTGCTGGTAATTGCATGAAGACCACGTGGACAGCGTCTATGATGGTTATGGTCTGCTGCCTATTTTCTGCCTTGTACTGGACTCCACAGGGGCCTATAACATTTGCTGTCTCCTCACCATTTTCTGCTGCAACATCATCAAACTCCGCAGTCTCTCTGTCTCCTACACTGCGAAGGTACTTCCTGGGGTTATTCTTCTGTATGGCATTCTGGTGTACAAATGTGTCTTCCTTGGTGCCATTCCCATAGATGAAACCATATTTATTTCTTAGATTGTACCATTTTAGTGTTCCCAAAACCTTCCTTGCAATGATCTTATCCCCACTGGCAGGCACCACCTGTGAGATCACCCTTGCCACCGCTGCGACACTGTAATGTTGTCCTTATCTTCAGGTATAATTTACCTGCTGGAATCTGTAGACTGGTAGAAATTATTACATTTTGTGGTAACTTCCTTTTATATTGGCATGATCATGAGATGCAGTTGGCAGCCTTGGCATCTTTGCTCAGGGTTGTGGTTGTTGTGATGGTGACCTGGTGGCCACAGGACTGTGGCTCTTTCTGCGGTGACGGTAACTAGGCCGGGGATGGTAGTAGGGCTGCTCAAGGCTCTCTAGGGCCTGCTGTCCGCTCCTGCTACCAATTGAACTCAAATTTTAATTAAATGATAAAACATTGTCTAGGTGCCTAGCACAAAATGGGATATAACAGTATTATTTCCCTTTCTTCCATTCTTTTTTCTCCTTTATAAAGTAAGATTTATAAACAAGATATAAGATGCTTTGTCTTTCTGCTGTCGTAGCTTGTTTAAGAAGAAGTGCAGCACATGTTTGTCAGTGTACAGCGCTCTGGTGGCCTAGAGTTCACTCCATTTCCCTTAGTTCTTAGTCAGTACTTAGTAGTCACTTAGTAGTGATTGCCCAGTCTTAGGAAATGGAGTGTTTTGTTTGTTTGTTTGTTAAATGGAGGCCAGGGTTTATTTGTGCTTGGAAGGTATTTGGCATTCATACCAAATTTTGGCAAGAAACGAGCTTCATCTGAACTCTGTTGTACTCTTATTCATTTTGTTAAAACCGATATTCAAATGATTAGGATTATATTCAAGTAAGAATAAGGGAAACTTCTACTATATAATTTATGTTTGTAGATTTTTGTGAATTGTAAATTAAACTTGGAAGCTCCTGGCTAAAGGATGTGTCTTTTCATTTCAAAGGAAGGAGTTAAAATTCTTATTCTTGTTATTAACGTAATTGTAGATTAATTCATTCATATTGCCTTTTCAAAACAAAATGAAGATCAGTGATACCCAATTCCAAACATTTCACATTCAAATAAAATGATTTAGAAAGGTTGCAACTCAGTTTGCACATATGGGCTATGTATGTAACTCTTTATGTCATAAAAGTTGTAAGTAGGAACTAGAATGTAATTTTGTCCTTATCTTCAGGTTTAATTTAGCCTGCCAGAATCTGTAGACTGGTAGAAATTATTACATTTTATGGTAGTTTCCTTTTATGTTGACATGATCATGAGATGGGAAACTAGAAGAAATTCAGAATTCCTTCATCTATGATTATGCTTTTGGTGTGTTGTCATCTTGGAATATCCTTCTTCCCATAACAGAATATTCACTTTCTTTCTCTCCTTTCTCACCTCCCCCAGTTGCACAGAATCACCTTTGGGTCCTGGCCTTCTGCCCAGAAGTTGGACCCTATTTTCCAGGTAGACACATATTGAACTTCAACTGACTGCTAGTTTTCTAGGTCCACCTCTCTGCCTCTGTTTTTTCAGGCTCTCTTAACCATGCAGTAAGTATTCTTTTCCTTCCTGGATAGCACTGATGCACTGCATGCTGTGTGGTTGGCCACCTCCTACAGTGTGATTCAAAATAGCTTAGCATACTGCAGGGAGCAAAGCCTGAGGCACAGGACGTGTCCCCCATCATAGTACTTACCTCTTACTCCAATGCATTATATTATTTATGCATATGTGCCTTTTAGTATGTATTTACTCTAGCATATTACTGACTCATTAAAGGCAGATACAAAATTATTTTCTATATGTATATGTCTCACAATAGACAGTACACCTTGTACCAACTAGGTGCTTAATAAATGTTTACCTGAGTGAATGTAATTCCAGGAAGTTGGAAAAAGCATTGTATTGTTTATCCTGGTTTTTGTCTGTTTCTTTGTTTCTAAGCAGAAGTTTTTATAAGAAGGCAGATAGAATATTCCCAGAATCCTAAACAATATTGCAACATCTTTTTCTTGAAATTTATAGCACATTTCTCAATGCTTAATCTTCAAATTTGAAATTATTTTTAACATACTATTCATGAAATTATCTCACTCACCTGAAGTACAGATGTAAATAAGCTTCTTATCTATGTAGGTAAGACAAAATCAGATGTCAGTTGATTTGCTTGAGATTGTGTGTAGGAGTCTACATTTTTAATTTTTTTGCACTTGTGTGAAAGGCATAATATATCTCTCCTGAAATCTTTTCTTTGGGACTGAGATCTGAGGAATTTGCCAAATCTATTTTTTAGAAATTATACAAGAATCCTTCAATCATTAAAGAGCCTAGAAATAAGCTTCTATAGTTACAGAATTTTACACCTGGGAAGCAGAAACCATCTGTTGTAGCCTTACATTTCTCACGAGTAAACTGAAGCCTAGATAGGTGAAGGGACCTGTCTAAAGTCTCATAATTGCTTAATGGTGGAACTATACTTTTTGATAGTTACTTGAGGCTGTTTTTCACTACAACCTAATAGCATTATATCCAGGGGTATACCAAAGGAGAAAACAGTTTAATGAAATTATTTAAAATTACAGATTTCTTGCAGAGATTATATTCTTACTGAGTTTTAAATAAGATTTTTTACTTGCTGTTTGAGGTTTCCATGTCCTATAATGTATCAAGTCTGAAAATGCATTTATAAAATAGAGATGTATATACTCCATTTTCATCTATAAAGT
Source organism: Sapajus apella (assembly GCF_009761245.1). Taxonomy (NCBI): domain Eukaryota; kingdom Metazoa; phylum Chordata; class Mammalia; order Primates; family Cebidae; genus Sapajus; species Sapajus apella. The sequence goes on from NW_022436980.1 coordinate 6,168,682, forward strand.
AAATGTGCTTTAGCTTCAGTGTTTTTTTTTTATTTTACATTTGTTAAGTGCTTATTTTTAATTTAGAAAATATAATTTGATTGGAAACTGAATTATTGCCAGTTCTTGAGAGAATCCAGTCTTTGAGACATGGTGTGCATTTGTGTAAGTCTTGGAATAACTGTGGACATAAATTCTTTTTTTTTTTCCCCTCTTCTTTGGTCCTGCGATCGTATTAAGAGTGTTGGTTTTGAAGCCTTTGAGACCAGGTGGCTCATGCCTGTGGTGAAACTGAAAAATCCGAGACAGGTCTCAGTCAATTTAGGAGGTTTATTTTGTCAAAGTTAAGGAAATACACTGGTGGCACTGTCTCAGGAGGTCCTGATAACATGTGCCTAAGATGTTCAGAGCATAGCTTGGTTTTATACATTTTAGGGAGACATGAGACATCAGTCAACATATATAAGATGAACATTGGTTCGGTTCATAAAGTCAGGACAGCTCGAAGCAAAAATGGGACAACTGGAAGTGAGAGGGGGCTTCCAGGCCATAGGTAGATTAGAGACAAATGGTTGCATTCTTGAGTTTCTGATTAGCCTTGCCAAAGGAGGCAATCAGATACACATTTATCTTAGTGAGCAGAGGGATTACTTTGAATAGAATGGAAGGCAGGTTCCCAGCTTGACTTAGCTTAGTGATTTTGGGGCCCCAATATTTATTTTCTTTTCACACTATCATCCCAGCACTTTGGGAGGCCAAGCAGGGAGGATTGATTGAGCCCCAAAGAGTTCAAGACCAGCCTGGGAACATTATGAGACCCTATGTATACAAAAAATAAAATAGAAAATTAGCCAGGTGTTGTGGTGTATGCTTGTAGTCCCAGCTACTCAGGAGGCTAGTGTTTGAAATTGCAGTGAGCTATGATCGTGTCACTGCTCTCCAGCCTGGGTGACAAAGCCCGGTGACAGATTGATTGTTAGACAACATAAACTAGTAACTAACTAGTAACTAACATTTTTTTCTACTTCCAAAACTTTGATTGTTAGACAGCATAAACTGTGACTAAACTAGTAACTAACATTTTTTCTACTTCCAAAACTTTTGAGAATTCGTTATACATAAATTTACTGACATTCTTACCTATTTGATTGCACATATTTTTGTAAATGTACTTATTACCTGCTTTATTGCCTCTTCATCTGCCCTTGTTCAGCCCTCTCTGCCTGAAGCAGGGGACATGTTTCTAGTTTTTTTTAATTTAATTTTTTATTTGTATCTCTTGGTACTTTTTTAGAACCTTTGTTTTCTGTTTCTCTGTAACCTTCTGTTCTCAAGATTAATAATGATACAAGAGTTTTGCTTCTCGTGTGGAGAATAAACTATTTGCAAACAGCCTGCCTGCAAATAGTAGCTATAAACTGGACAAAGACAAAAAATAAAAGCAAAGCATAACAAACACAATACAACTATGTAAAGGTTTTGGAGAATGAATAAGACTAGGGAAATATTAGAGGAGGTTCAAACTTTGTATTAAGCAAATGTCATGAGGTGAAGTGAGTTTCACATTTCTGTGGCTTTTTCTGAGGGCATCTGCAGTTGTAGTGGCAACATGGGACAATTAAACTCCAAGAGAAAGCCTATTGCTTTCTCTGTAGGCTGTAGGAACTCTGGGAAGGAGCAGGGATGTCAGAGAATGTAGGAAAACAGGAAAGTAAAGATACAGAGATGGGAAATTGTGTGTATAAATTCTGCCTAATTGTTTGACCCCTGAACTGCACATGCACAGGATAGACTGAAATCAGTCCAAACTGAGACCCAAAAGCACAAATTTTTCAACATAGATTAACCAAATTAATGTGCTATGAAAACAAAGATATTAGCGCTCTTTGGCTCAATGTAACACAATTAGGAATATCCACAATTAACATTGACAATGTCTAAGTTAAAACCCATAATTACTTCAACCCAGTAAAATGTTATCTTTCTTAAGGATAAAGAAAATCAACAGATGACAATCTTAAAATCACCCCCATGTTGGAATTACTAGGCAAGAAAATTAAAGCAGGTATTAAAACTATGCTTAAAGAGATGAAAGGGAATATGGTTGAAATGAACAAAAATAAAGGAAATCTCAGCAGAGAAATAAGTTATTAAAAGAATCAAATGGGCCAGGCATGGTGGCTCACACCTATAATCCCAGCACTTTGGGAGGCCGAGGCTGGCGAATCACAAGGTCGAGAGATCGAGATTCCTGGCCAACATGGTGGAACCCTGTCTCTACTAAAAGTACAAAAATTGGTTGGGTGTGGTAGCATGCGCCTGTAGTCCTAGCTACTTGGGAGGCAAAGGCAGGAGAATCATTTGAACCCATGAGGTAGAGGTTGCAGTGAGCTGAGATCACGCCACTGCACTCCAGCCTAGAAACAGAGCAAGACTCCATCTCAAAAAAGAAGAAGAACAAAATGGTAATTTTAAAACAGAAAAATGTATTATATTAAATAAATAAATAACTTAGTAGGATTAACCATATAATGGAGGAGGGATTGAAGGAAAAGTCATTGAATTTAAAGCTAGATCAATAGAAATTATCTAATCTAAAAAGGAGTGAGAAAAAAGAGTGGATGAAAAAGAAGCAGAATCTGAGAAACCAGAAGTAAAATTTTATTTATTTTATATTTAAAAATATTTAATTTACAAAGATTATATATAGTGCGCCTTGTGATTGTTTTATGCGTACATTTCTCAGTAATTATCACAATCAGGTTAATTCACACATTCTTCACCATCCATACTGTACATTAGATCCCTGGAACTTGTTCAACGGATAACTGAAAGTTTGTACTCTTTAATCAGTATCTTCCCATTTTCCCCACCACCATCCCCTGGCAATCATCACTGTTTCTGTTGCAATGAGGTTGATCTTCTTATATGATTTCATATAAGTGAGATCACAGATTGTCTTTCTATATCTTTCTTATTTTACTTCATATAATGTCTTACAGGTTCATCCATGTTGTTGAAAATGACACGTTTAATTATATTTTATGGCGGAATAATATTTCACTGTGTATATGTATCACATTTTCTTTATTCATTTATCCTATTTATCCATTGATGGACACTTAGGTAGTTTTCATTTCTGGCATATTATAAATAATGCTGCAGTAAGCATAAGGGTATAGATATCTCTTAAAGATACTGATTTCATTTCATTTATATATAAACCCAGAAGTGGACTTGCTGAATCATAGGATTATTCTATTTTGATTTTTTGGGGGAAACTCCGTACTATTTTCCAAAATGGCTATACCAATTTACATTCCCACCTACAGTGGACAAGTGTTCTCTTTTCTCCACGTTCTTGTAAACATTTATCTCTTGTCATTTTGAAAATAACCCTTCTGACAGGCATGAGGTAATATCTCACTGTAGTTTTGATGTGCATTTCCCTGATGATTATTGATATTGAGCACTTTTTTAAATATACTTCTTGCCTATTTGTATGCCTTCTTAGAAAAAAATGTCCATTCAAGCCTTTTTCCCATTTTTAAATTGAGCTATTGTTATTTTTTTGCCATTGAGTTGTGTGAGTTCCACATACATTTTGAATATCAACCCTTCATCATATATATATATATAGTTTGCAAATATTTTCTCCCACTCAGTAGGTTGCCTTTTCATTTTTTGTTTCCTTTGCTGTGCAAAAGGTTTTTAGTTTGTTGTAGTTCTACTTTTTTATTTTTGCTTTTGTTACCTGTGCTTTTCATGTCATATCCAAAAACCTTTTGCCAAGACCAATGTCAAGGAGCTTTGTTTTATGCTTTTGGATCTTACATTTAAATCTTTAATTCATTTTGAATTAATTTTTGTGTACAGTGCAAGACAAGGATCCAGTTTTATTATTTCGTATTTGAGTATCCAGTTTTTCAAAACCACTTACTGAAGAGAATTTCCTTTCCTTATTATGTATAGTTGGTGCCCTTGCCAAAGATTAGTTAACCATAGATGTATGCATTTATTTCTGGGCTCTCAATTCTATTATATTGACCTAGGTGTCTGTTTTTATGCCAGTACCATAAAATTTTGATTACTGTAGCTTCATAAGACAAATTGAAATCACAGAGTGTGACGCTTCCAGCTTTGTTCCTTTTCAAGATTGCTATAACTATCTGTGATCTTGTGGTTCCAAACAAATTTCAGTATTGTTTTGTCTATTTCTGTAAAAAATATCATTATAATATTGATAGAGATTGGATTGGATCTGAAAATGCATTAGGGCGTTTATGGGCATTTAAAAAATAGCAGTTCTTCCAATTCATGAACTTGCAATATTTTTACACTTGTTTTTGTCTTCTTCAGTTTCGTTCATCAGTGTCTTAGAGTTTTCGTGTACGAATCCTTCATCAACCTTGCTTAAATTTGTTTCTTAGTATTTTATTCCATTCGATACTATTGTAAGTAGAATAGTTTTATAATTTGGATATCTGTCCACACAAACCTCATGTTGAAATTTGATGCCAATGTTAGAGGTCAGGCCTAATGGGAGGTGTTTGGATCATGGGGGTAGATTCCTGAAAAGTGGTTTGATGTCCTCCTTGAGGTATTGAGTGATTTCTTGCTCTGTTGATTCCTATGAGAACTGATTGTTAAAAAGAGCCTGTCACCTCCCTCTTCTTTTTCTCTTGCCTTGAAATCTCCGCACACTAGCTTCACTTTGCCTTCTGCCATGAGTGGAAGCAGCCTGAGTTCCCACCAAGAGCAGGTGCTGGTGCTATGCTTCTTGTACAGCTGGAAAAGCCATGAGCCACATAAACCTTTTCTTTTTATAAATTACCCAACCTTAAGCATTCTTTTATAGCAATGCCCACAGATTAAGATGGATAGTTTTCTTAATTTCTTCTTCAGAAAGTTTTTTGTTAATGTATGGAACTGCAACTGATTTTCGTATGTGACTTTGTATCCTGAAACTATTGGGTTCATATATATGTTTTGTTGTGTTTTTTTTTTTCCTGGAGTCTTCAGGGTTTTTCTACATACAAGATTATGTCATCTACCAACAGAGAGAGACAATTTAACTTCATCCTTTCCAACATTTTTCTTGCCTAATTGCTCTGACTAGGAATTCCAGTACTATGTTTAATAGAAATAGTGAGAGTGAGTATGCTTGTTTCATTCCCAATCTTATAAAATACTTAGAGCTTTTCACCACTAAGTATGATGTTATCTATGGGATTGTCATATATCATCTTTACTATGTTGAGGTATGTTCCTTGTGTACCAAATTTGTGGGGAGTTTTTATCAAGAAATGATTTTTGTGAAGTGCTTTTCCTGCACTGTTGAGATGATCATCATATGATTTTTATCCTTCATTTTGTTAATGTGATGTATCACATTTATTGATTTGTGTGTGTTGAATCATCCTTGCATTCCAGGGATAAATCCCACCTGATCATGGTGTATGATCCTTTTAATGTGCTGTTGAGTTTGGTTTAGCGGTATTTTATTGAAGATTTTTCTATCTGTAGTCATCTGAGATATTGCTCTGTAATTTTCTTTTCTTGTAGCATTCTTATCTAGTTTTAATATGAGGGCAATGCTGGCCTTGAAATGAGTTAGGAAGTGTGTCATTCTTGTAAACATCTATTAATTCTTTAAATGCTTGGTGCAGTCCACCCATCAAGACATTTAGTCCTATTGCCAGGTACGGTGGCTCACACCTGTAATCTCAGCAATTTGGGAGGACAAGGCAGACAGATCAGTTGAGGTCAGGAGGTCGAGACCAGCCTGGCCAACACGATGAAACCTTGTTGCTACTAAAAGTACAGAAACTAGCTGGGTGTGGTGGTAGGCGCCTATAATCCCAGCTACTTGGGAGGCTGAGGAAGGAGAATCACTTGGAACTCAGGAGATGGAGGTTGCAGTGAGCCAAGATCACACCATTGCACTCCAGCTTGGGTGACAGAGCAAGACTTCGTCTCAAAAAATAAAAGACATCTAGTCCTGGGCTTTTCTTTTGTGGGAGCACTTTTTTATTATTGATTCAGTCTCCTTACTTGCTGTTAGTCTGTTCAGAATCTTATTTTTTATGATGCAGTCCTTGCATCTTGTATGTTTCTAGGAACTTATTTCTTACTAAGTTATCCAATCTGTCGGAATATATTGTTCAATGTAGTTTTTTTATAATTCTGTGTGTTTTTGTTCTATCATTTTAATGTGTCCTTTTTCCATTACAGAATTTTAAATTAGAGTCATTCTCTCTTTTCTGTTGTTGTTAATCTAGCTAAAGATTTATCTATTTTGTTGATCATCATTTCAGATATTTCCTTTTTGTCTTTATCTGTTCATTCTCAAATATTCATTAGATATGTGATAGAGTTGTTTTTTTTTTTATTTTGTCCTTTACACCTCCTAATATTTTAAAAAAGATTTTCTATCTCTGTTTTTATGGTGAGTAAATTCCTTGGAATTATCTTTCAGTTCAGTAATACATCCTTTAGCTCCATTTAATGGGATGCATTCTCACTTCAGATACTAATTTTAATGACAATTTCATTTCTGTAAATCTCTTTATCAAACCTGCCTTTTTCATAGTTTCTTTCTTTTTTTTTTTTTGGCCTTTAGATTAGTTCCCCAAGACTGTGCCCTATTTTGAACTTAATGCTTATATGCCATTTAAACTTTTTCATATGCTGGCTCATTTATGGATGAACCATTCCTTGGGTTTGATATTTTTGATATATGAGCTTTTTTTCATTGGTGTTTGCTTTTTCTGTGAGACTCCCACATGACCTGAGTTGTTGAAGGTGTCCTGCTAAAGTGGATTTGTTTCTTCTAGGTATTCCAAATATATTAGTAGGTTGCCATTCTCAGTGATTGCAGTTATTGCAAACTTTCTTTGTGCCCCCAAATTTCTCAGGTTATTACTGAGTTGGAAAATTCTCTTGGGGCGTTCTGGCAGAATCACAGTAATGCCAAATACCCTGGATCTATCTTCTTGATTTCTGAATTTCTTTCTTATAAAACATTTTACAACTTTTATGTATATAATGTTTATATATTCATACAGATATGTTTCTATACGACCTTTATATAATAGAAACATTTCTGTGTGAATATAACCTGACACTGTAAAGGAAACTCTTTCCTATTTCTTTGGCTTGACTGTGTTTCCTATACCTTTATATTTCAATAGAAACATTTCTGTGTGAATATAGCCTGGCATTTGAAAGGAAACTCTTTCCTATTCCTTTGACTTGAATGCTTTTCTCCAAGGCATTTCTGGCTAACTCCCTGCTTCATTTCTTTTGGGTCTTTACTTGAATGTGATCTTTCCATAATTTCTTCACTGGTCCCCCTATCTAAAACTCCCAATCCCATCATTACTTTCCCCTTTCCCTGCTTTATTTTAATTCCTTAGCACAGATCATTCTCTTTCATTCTATATGTTTATTATCAGACATCCACAACAGATATTATAATCTCCATGAGATCAGAAATTCCCATCTATTTTGTTCACTCCTAAATCTCTACCACTTGGAACAATATCTGTCACATAGTAACTATACAATAAACATTTTAGAATAAATGAATGAAATATCCAATAGTTGTATATTGCGTGCCTTGTCCTGAACTAGGTGGTGATGATACAAAAGAAAGAAAAATGAACCAGATTCTAGCTCTCATGAAAACAATGGTCCTGTAGGGAACATAGACTTTTAAAATCATAGTTTGTCACTGTGATTGACAAATGCTATGCATTCAAATGAACTCTTGATGATCTTATTGGTACCAGGTAGATACTCCCTGAGAAGTATGGGGAAGGGGTGATTACTTTTGATATGCAGTGCATCTCAGACTTCTTATTCCCTTGTTCTATCTGAATATTGACCAGATAATGCACATACATATACACAGAAAAGATAATGATTTAAACAGAAAGCAGTTTTATTGAGGGAGCTGACATAGGTTTGACCAAATTAGTAAGAATACCGAAAGCAACTAAGTATGAAAATAGAATTTCCAATGAAGTATTTTTGGTACCAGGTTTTTCTTTCAGGGTTGGTAGCCACTGTCTGATGAGCACAAAATGCAAAGAATTGGCCTAACTCTACATTCTGCTGCCTTGTAATTGTACCTAAAGAGCAAGAACACATTTGACTTTTATACTTCTGCAGGTAGTACATAGGAAAGGATATGCAGTTACTTTATTATAGTAAATAATAAAGTTCATGGCTGTATTTACAAAGTTGAGTTTTCAGCATGTGAAATGATGTGAAGAATGTTAAATCTCTAATATGTGTTTAATGTACATTTCAGTTGATTTTTCTCCAACTATAATAGTAGCAATTATTTTATTTTTATGAGGGGAAGACTACGTCACCTAAGGGAAAAGCTAATAGATTTCGTTTTAGTTTTTGTATCATGTTGAATTTTTTTTCCATTTCTAACTGATGTGAAATTCTTGCTACTCTGTCTTATACATGTTTTTACTTATTATCCCTAACACCTACTTACTTCTTTCTGCATTTGAGCCCTTATTTCCTCTGTGTTTCCCTACCTAAAATGTTTTATGCTGGTTATTTGGTGAAGTTATAACTTATTCTTGGTGCAGACACTGGCTGGCCAAGGTAAAGGACCAATTGATAGTGAGTCCCTTCTCCTAAATGCCATAAACAATGTTAATAGCTACTTGTATGTATATACTCTCATTAAGTCATCATAAAACATACATAAAATTTTATATAATATAAAAATTTTACCTAGGACACATACCTAGTAAGCTTTAATTCAAACCCAGAACTTCTAATTGAAAGTGGTTGGTGGTATTGTGATTCCATTGCTTTTTTTAGATATTATGCCTTCATCCTACCTAGAATTGCTTTTGAAGTTTTTCTAACTTGCCTTTGATTAAATGGAATTTACAATAAAAGATTTTCTACATTATCAAGTCTTCCACAGAGTTGAAATGAAAACACCTTGTAGGGGTAGCTGTTAGCTGCCTACTTTTATAGTTTCTTTTGATTGAAAGCTGCCGCTCTAAATTTGCTGCTCATATTTTTGAACTCATTTGTCTTTACACATCTCACAAATAAGTATTGAGTGTTGACTGTGTGTCAGGCACTAAACTAGACCCTGGGTATAGAGTAGTGAACAAAGTAGTGTGGCCTCTATAAAGTATACAATCTAGTGGGAAAGAAAGAGATAATAAACATATAAGCCAATAATCACACCAATAATTTAAACTGTCATATATGCCACAAAAGCATAAAGTAGTGGAAGTATCTGTCTCAGGAACTATAGTCAGAGGAGATTTTTTAGAGAAAGTATAAGAACTACATAATTGGTTAGTAACTGTAGAACCCTTTCAGTGAACTCTGTGTAACAGCTTCTCACATGAGTATCTGTTAACAGGCGAGATTTGGATGACTCACTCTTGCCCATTATGGGACCAAACTAACCAGGCTTTGTAATCTGGTGTTAATATTTGAGACTCAGATTCTCATAATTTAAGTTTGTACTGATTAAGAGGAAAAATAGGTGGAAAAAGTACAAGAAAATAGATTGGAAGATTAGTCCCTTAAAGATTGTAAATAACTTGTTTAGAATGTGATTCCTTAATTTTATTTTATTGCATTTTAGGTTTTGGGGTATATGTGAGATTCCTTAATTTTTTAATGCAGTACGAATTTTACTAATCATCAGGAATACTTGCTAACACAATTCATGCAACATTCCTTTAGCCAAAATTTAAGGCATACCTACCACATATTATGTACTGTGCTAAGTAAAAACTACAGTCATGGTTTAATGGTAAATAAGAAACAAATGCTTGTCCCCAGGTTTACAGTCTTATGTAAAAAACAATTACAGTGCAATAAAATGATTATTATGACAAGATTAGACACAGGACATCAGATTCTGGAGGATATAATCTCTAAACTAAGACCCCAGGGATGTATACAAGCAGGCCAGTAAAATTTTCACTTTTCCTGAGAGTAAATCATTCATTTCAATAGCCATAACTTCAAGTTTAGAATATTTTGAAAATATAATTTTTAATATTTTCTAAATTTTAGGTTTTTTAAATAAATTTTATTAATTTGCTCTTAAACTTTTATATAAAAAGTTAAGTAAAGTAATTAAAAATGCAACAACTATTTTCTCCTTAAATACACTGTGAAGTGTGAATTATAGGACAATTAGAATTATTAACAGTGTATTGTAGATCAGGATTCTACTTGAGAGTTCAAATTCATCATGTTTATACATGAAATTTGATATTGTTTCATTTTAAGTGGTAGCTATTAATACTAGAAAATTCAAATTTGGTAGTATTTTAAAATAAGCTTCAGTTTTTATGCGTTTTGTAGCTTTATCACAGCTAATCTGACCTAAGGTATAGACAGACCAGCTGTGCCCTTGGGTTAACAGTGTTTATCATATGATTTCCTTTTCCTTCCTTATTGCCCTTTTTCTGTTTCCAGTTCACAGGGTTGATAAACAGATAACTGTGCTTGTCATACTTCTCTTTCTGATAGGCAGATAGCTTTTCAAACATGAAGGGGTAAACCTAGCTCAGTAATTTACAGAAATAAGCATAAGTTTTTCAAGTCTACGTTTAAATGTATAGTTTTTCCTACTATTCGTAGGACTTTCTTTTTAAAGAAACCACAGAAGCCAGGCACCTCAATTTTTAAAGCAAAATTGGCTTTATTGATGAGTAAAGTGTACATTTTATAATAACTGTATAATAATAATATAACATTCAGCTCTGTAGTGGGTCCAGAAGGACCAAATACATATTAAATACAATAAAATTATTTTGGATCACATAGCCTTCTCTCAAAATACCAAATTTAAAATGTAAAGCATGTAAATTATTCCTATGGATGCTTAGAGCTCTTTTATGAAGGCACTGTACCCACAGACCCAGGTGAGACCTTTTTTAGTATGTAAGTGAATTAGCAAGTAGATTTATTAATGGTGTAAGAGACATCTCTTGCCAGGCCCAACTATTGACAAACCATTTCTGTATTCTGTAACATAGAATTGGACCTATCCCACTGAAGAACATAGCTGTGCCAACCTAGAAAAAAAAAGAGCTTAAAAAAAAAAAAAAAAAAAAAACTCAAACACTCTGTAGTGTATCTGCATCTGGAATGGTGCTAATAGTAACTTCATCCCATGTGATTGAAACAACTCTCGCAGTTACATGATCTGTGTACGAATCTGAAGACACACCACTTAACAACTCAGGATCTGTGCCGTCCTTTAAATCAAAACACAAATGGGGACTAGAACAACATCAATATGCATCCGTTCTGTCTTCCCAGCCATAAGAAAAAAACTAACTGTAACATTTTTTTACTTAGAGTTGCAAACCTCATATATAAGGCTCTGGTCATCAGCAGGATCTCCTTAGAATACATAAAAAGGTGATAAGTGCCCACATGTGATTGCTAAGAACATCACACAGCACCTTGGTCCAATTCCAGTTGAGTAATTACATTCATTTTGTCCTTATTTTCCTTTTCCTTATTGTTTCAGTTAAATGTGGAAAATGATCCTTCATTTTTCACCCAGTGAAGTTCGGCAGTATTGCTGTACACATTATTTAGACTCTACTGCCTTCCTTGTCGGTACTAGGAATGGAGCTTAAAAGTGCTGGTTAGAAATGTTACTGTGGCTATTACTATAGTTGCAGTGTTTCCTGATTCAGAAATGTTCTGTGAACACGAAGCACATGACTGGCTTTTGGATGAGCTGCTGGACTATAGGGTGATGTCTTGAACAAGCCTTCTTTATCTCCTTGCTCCCTGCCTAGCTTAGTCCCTTAGCTTAAAGGGACATACATGCTCTCCCTTTTAATACAACTATGATAGTACTAACAGTTCCCTTTTATCAAGTGCTTACCTTATGGCTGCCACTGTGCTAGTTCCTTTATATAGCTGTAACATATAATCTGCATAGACAACCTCATAGGGTGAGTAACATGATCACCATTTTACAGACAGAAAATTTAAATTGCTTGGGATCACAAAACTAAAGAGGGGAAGCAGGAATTTGGTTCCAGATTTGTCTGATGGCAAAAGCTAAGTGCTTAACTACCACCCTACCTCATAACTCTGCTGCTTCCCAGAACTCTAAGCCCCAGTCTCTGGATCATTGATCACACAAATAGTTTCTTAGCTTCTCTTAGTGCTTGTCACCACTTCACACAGGCTGACCCTATTGACTTCAACATTGGAATCGTCCTGCAGCACTGGCCTCAGAAGGGCGACACTGATTATGTTTACAGGCCACCAGGAAACTGGACAGCTATTGAGAGAATCTCTACACATTTTATCTGCATAAGAAAAGTGATTCGCTCTATCTTCTTTTCTTTCCCTGGTGGTGCTGTCATAACAGTGTCTTTTAACAGGATTAACCAGTAACTAACTTATTTACTTTGGTTTCCAGTAAATAACTGCAGCCTGTTAATAATTGTGCATGTGTTTTATGTGACCTCAGATAAACTGAGACAATCTTACATATTTGCATTCTAGATTGGATCACTATTCCTTTATATTTAATCTCCTATTAGTAACTGTCTATTAGCAAAAAGTAGATCACATAAGGAAAAAACTTAAATACTTAATTTGCTAGTGCATTTAATAGGTGACAGTAATACACGTGACTTTTTATTGTTACCTAAATTCAAGTGTTTGCTCAGAAATATAAAATAATAAACCAGTGCATGTTTTCTTGCTTTAAAGTGTGCCAAATCTGTCACAAATGCCTTGAACTGTATTGTATTAACATCTTTATGTGAGCTGTGTCTAAACATTTTTTAGTATTTTAAATTGTTAGCTCAGTGACGGTAAGGTGCCTCCTAATTTATCTTTTAGCACATTGCAATGCCCAACACAGCACCATGCAGGTAGTAGATGCTCATTGAATGCTATTGAATTAGTGAATAAGTTAGGCTGTACTAGGTTGAAGAGATGTGCAGTCCTAAATTATTCTTGCCATCATTTCACTCTGCATAATAAGTAAAGAAGTTTTACTAAGATGATTAAAAATGTGTTATTGAATTACTTGTGTAGATTCTAAAGCAGTGGGATAAAAGAGACCCTGGCTATGCCCCTTTGAGGAAGCAATGAGGGTGAGTTTCTCATTGTAGGTACAGTTAGTGGGTTTAATGTGTGACTGAATTGATTTATTTCTCTTAGGAAGATTACATTTATGAATTCCATATAGCATTTTATAACTTTTTCCTTTTACCCCTAACCTGCCTACTATTATTTTTTCCTATTAAAAAAGTAATGCTTATTATAGAGAATTAACTAATATGAAAGTAAAAAGAAAAATTGAAATCATCCATAATCTTATTTTCCAGATATAATCACTCTTAATGCTTCATTTTCTTCTTTGTTTTTTCTTATTCATATAATCTCATACTGTCCATTTAATTGGTGCCCTATATATTTAGATAATGTTATAGCATCATAATACTATAAATGTGCATTTTTCCATAAAATTTAAAATATTCTTTTAAGGTACCTTGTTAAATTTTGCCAAATATTTCTTTATATGGATGTGCTATGCTTTATTTAATTATTTTGCTATTAGATATGTAAGTTGCTTATAGCTTTTACCATCTTTATTGGATATTTAGGTTGCTTATAGTTTTTTACTATCTTAAAATTTTCTTTTTTACATAAATTTCTGTTGGTTTTCCATTATGTTATATTCCTGGGCAAAAATATTGAACTTTGAATTCCTGTACATAGTACTCAATAGGTTTCTAGAAACCATTTTGTAATCTACACTCCCATCAGAAGCATATGAGGATGCTATTTTATTGAGCCATCATCAAAATTATTATCACTACATACTGTTAAGCAAGTGTTATAAAGTAGACTTACTAACTATAATATGTTGCTGTCATCAGCTGTGCTCAGAAGAACTATATCAATTAAATACATCAGTTTGCTTTCAAAACGAATTATGAATTATTTATTTATTTATTTATTTATTTTAGATCGAGCCTTGCTCTTGTTGCCCAGGCTGGAGTGCAGTGGTGCGATATTGGCTCACTGCAACTTCTGCCTCCCAGGTTCAAACGATTCTCCTGCCTCACCCTCCTAAGTAGCTGGGATTACAGGCACATGCCACCATGCTCTGCTAATTTTTGTATTTTTAGTAGATACAGTGCTTCGCCATGTTGGCCACATCTTGAACTCTTGACCTCAGGATCTGATCTGCCCACCTCAGCCTCCCAAGGTGCTGGGATTATAGGCATAAGCCACTGTGCCTGGCTAGAATTATGAAATATTTTTAAGGATACCAGTAGTTCGGAGGCTGCATGTTGCAATACAGTTTCCACCTAAATCCAAATGTTTTTCAGGTCTAATTGTAAACTGCTACTTTTGTTGAATGTGGTGGACTTACATAGTCTTCTGTATCAATACTTACTTCACTGGCAGTTTTGACAAAATGGGTTGAGTCATTTTTCATTATATCTGATTCCTTCTTGTAGCAATCAATTTTATTTCTATTTGCTGTTGTAACTTAAAGTTAATGAACATTCAAAGTTTACTTTTATTTATGCATGCATTTTTTTGCGGACTGTTCTACAAAAGCACCTTTATTCCTCATCAACGTTCTATCCAAACTGAGTGCAGATGAATCGGAGTAGTTTCATTTTAGAGAGCAGCAGTCATATTTGTGTTAGGAAGGCAATAGTCTTGGAAGAATACCAAAAAAAAAAAAAAATCATTTTAAAGTGTTTGCCTCATCCTCTACTGAAAGCATTTGCGTTTCAGAGGCCATGGTGAGTCAGAGTCCCTTGCTGGTACTTATGATATACTGCTAAGGGACTCGTGTGTGTGTGTGTGTGTGTGTGTGTGTGTGTGCGTGTATTCAGATATATGAAATATCCTATGGGGAAAATATTGATAAAAAATAATTCATCTCTTTATGCACTGAAACTTTTCCTAATTCTCTGCAGGAATTGTTGCAACATAAATACTGGTTCCAACTTAGTAAATTAATTTTTACTTATATTTGTTTTACATTTCAGAATACCTGATAAATTGAAAGTTTGTGCCCCATAGCTGCACAGGTGTGTATATGAATTACCTATAACTATGTAAATCTATATATTAACAAGTTACAGTATTTTTATGTTAAGATTGCTTTTGTAATATAAAAGTGTTAATTCTTGATTACTTACAGATATTGACAGCTTCAGCCTCAAAGGATAGTACATTTTATACATATATTTTATTTTATTCTATTGCAAGAATCAAGTAAACATTTCTAAGATTCGATGAGGCAGAATAATTTTAATTACAAAGCATTCATCTGGTGAAGAGATTATATTTTATGGAGTTGTACTATTAAAGTGAATGGTGAGTCACACCAATGCAAAACCACATTTTTGCCATTATTATTTTATTTAAACTTTTTTTGCTGTTTTTGAGTTTATTTTCTGTGATGGTTGCTTTAGATATGGAGTGGTTGCAGATGTACTGTCTGCTGCACTGTCTTAAGCACTAGACGAATGGGAAAAAAAATGTTTGCACCTGTTTAAGATCTCAACCATGCGGTGTTGTGGTTCCTGGGCAACAGGCAGGAATTCTCAAAAGCTTGGTTGCACCTGCTCAATTGTTGCTTGCAGCTGTGTCATATGAGTGAGAGCACAGAGAAGCTTGTTAGCAGTGTGCTTGTGCTCTGACGTATTTTGTGTACTCTGACTCTGAAAGATTCTTACTTGATGTAGACCTTGAACTGTTACATTGATTTATTCTAAAAATCGCTGGTTTTAGCGTCTAAATATTTTCTTCAAATCCTCTGTTTTGTGACTCAGATTTTTTTTTTAGTAGCTGTTCACTGCCCTAGATAATGTGTTTGCCAACTTCTCAAAACAATACCTGGGAGAGTAGATCTCTTCAGATAACTGGGTTGATAATAATTTTTGTCCTGGTAGAACCATTTTGTGTTTGGCTCAATTTCATCATGTTGGCAGCCCCACTATGTGAGGCTGGATCTAGTTATTGATCCATTTAGCTGAACAGATTTGAAAGCATTTGGCTATTAGTGGACACGTGGGGCATATTCAGAAAATTTAAGGGTATATTGTAAGATAATTTCTTAATTTGTGCATGTGTTTCTGTTGCAGTTGGGTTAGAAGTGAGAAAGAAAAAAAGTGAAGATTAAATACTAATTCTAGAAGAGGGGCTAAAATCCAGATGTAAATTTTATGGAATGTTATTCTTTAACAAATGCTAGATGCTTGGGTATCTTTTCGTGTTACTGGTAATGGTATTAAATATCTTTTAGTTATGGCTTTATGTTTTCTGACAACTATATTTTTAATATAGAAAAGTTATTATAGATTATATATTTTGCTAATAGGTAAAATTCTATAAATGCAATAAAAAGCCACAACTCAATATAAAAGATATTTAATTCATTCAGTAGGCACAGATTTCTAATATTGAAAACATTCAGATGACTTGCATTATTCTCTTTAACGTATTCTTTTAAATGCTGAGGAGTTTCCATCAGCATTTAGTAACTTAAATCTGAAGTCTTAGAGTTAGTGTATCTTTTCCTATTATTGACCCATTTGGATTTTTTTTTTTTTTAACAAATCACTTTGGTATGAATTTAACCTCTTTGGAAGTAGGAAATGCAGTACAAAGGTAAGTAGAGGATTGCCACAGCCCCTTATACAATGCCTTGTACATAGTAGTTGGTCAATAAATGTTGAATGAATGCATTTATGAATAAAACATTTCTGGAGTTATATTAGAAATAGAGGAATTGTGTCCTAAAATCTTATTACTTGTTATACATTTTGGATGAGTCTTGATGGACTTACTTTAGTTCTCATACTGCAAGTTAGATAGAGATGAGTATACTAATAAATTCTGTCCTTAAAATGAGAAATTAATGGATAAAATTGATCGTCTTTGACTCTTTTAATGAATAATTGAAATAACACTATTTGCAATATGCTTTAAACTAATTTTTACTTACTACAAGAAGTCTTTATATTATTCTCATCATACTCATAAGGCTGAGGCATTAATGGCCAAGTTACTTGTCACCTTGGAAATATTTTGCAGCATACAAATAGACAAATCTTCTATGTTATATGGTTATTGTTTCGTCTTTCCTGAGCACTAGCTTGTGCTCTCTGTCTCTCTCCCTCCCTATCTCTATCTCACTAAAGCAAAACAAAACAAAAACCCTAAAATGTATGTTTAATTCCTTTGGGTCAGGTAAGATCAGAATATTAAAAATCTGTAATTATTTTGCTAAGCAAAAGTAATGGACCCTGTGTTTACTGTATACATATTTATAATTATGGTCTCTATGACTCACTAAATTTTAACTGTAAATAGAGTCAAAATAGAGCTGTTAAGACCTGTTTTACATAGACCGTTCTAATGTTCCATTTTGTGTGGCATAAGCCTATCACATAAGATTGGCACAGTTTACATAATAAGCCAGTATCTATTGCATTAAAACCTTTTGTTTAGGGTTCTCAATTTTAGTACCACTGGTTTATGACGTATGTGGCACTTTTAGGCTTGGAACTACCTTTCCTCAGGGGACAGTTTTTCTTTTACCTCAGTTCACACCAGTGGGCAAGAGGCCAATACCAAGGACATCAGTTTTTTCCAGTGAACCTTAGTGTGGTAGATTAAACTCTTTTTCTCTGTGAGTGTCAATATTAGAAATTAAGAAATGAGCTAAGAATATATATTTGCTAGAATATTAATTATTAAACTAGACAGATATTAGCAGCTTTTGGAGGGTCCTGTGTCAGGAATACATAGTCTAGAATCTCAAAGAGGGAGAAATTCCTATGTTCTAGGATTCCTGAGCATTATTACAGGTTCCCCTGTGATTTCAGAGTTAAAGAAATAAAGAAAGAAAACCCACATTTATGAGAACATAGCATGTCTAAATATAATTTCTTTTTTTCCACCTTCTTTCCTCTCTCCTTTCCTCAGTTCTTTTTATTCTGCATGGTGACTGGATGTCTGCTGTTTGCTAGACATAGTGCTAGGCTAGATGAATACAACAAAATCTTTGTCCTCAAGAGCATACAGACTAGTGAGAGACAAAGATGTATCAATAGAGTTCTTTTTGACTTCACCACTTATTGTTAGTATGGTCTCAGTCAAGTTACCTAATCTTTCTGTTCCCTTTTTCCTCATTTGTGAAACTAGGAAAATAATAGTATCTGTTGTCTGAGAGTTAGATAACACGCTGCATGTAAGAGTCTTAATCCTATGGTTGGCACATAGCAAGTACTGAAGAAATCTTAGCCATACTACTGTCATTTCTATCACTACCATTACCACCACCATCCCCACTACTGCAATTTAGACTCTGAAAAAAGAGCATCTAATTGTCTGGGAGCAGGGATCCTGGTCTGGGCATTGTCACATAGATTGTACTCAAAGGTTCTATACAAAGTTATCTCTATTTCCTTGCCCTTAGAAGATATTATAAAAATCATGAAACAGTGTACTAATCTTTATGTGATATTTTTATTATTTTCCCCCAACTTTTGTATTGTGGAAAAATACACATAACATGAAGTTTACCATCTTAACTATTTTTTGGTATACAGGTCAATGGTATTAAATACATTTATAATGTTTGCACAGCCATCACCACAATCTATATAACAGTTTCATATTGTAAAACTAAGACACTACAGTACACCCATTAAAATATAACTTCCCATTTCCCTCTGCACTGCCACTCCCAGCCCCTGGCAACCACCATTCTAGTTTCTGTCTCTGTCATTTTGACTACTGTAAGTAGTCATGTAAGTGGATTCATATAGTAGTATTTGTCTTCTCATGTTTGGCTTATTTCACTTACTGTAATGTCCTCAGCCTTCATCCATGTGGTAGTACATGTCAGGATTTCTTTCTTTATTAAGGCCAAATAATAATTAATTGCATGTATATACCACATTTTGCCTATCCATTCATTCATCAGTGGACACTTCGGGTTGCTCCCATGTTTTAATTATAATTAATAATTCTGCTATGATTATAGGTGTATAACTATCTCTTTGACAACCTGCTTTCAATTTTTTTGAGTATATACACAGAAGTGGAATTGCTAGATTGCATGATTGCATGGTAATTCCATTTTCATGTGTTCTTATAATAAATAAGATTAATTTCATTTAAATTCAATACAGCCGTCTAGGTTGTGCTTATGAATAGCACTGTTTTCCTCATAAAGAGAATAAGTTGAGTTAGGTTTAGTAATAACACATATGCTGTTAATGTGAGTTCAAATGCATTCAACAAGCCTGTGAATACCTTAAATAAATCAGCATCTTGGAACCCAATGATGCACTTAGGATATCTGGATTTTAATCTCATGCTTCAGTTTGAATTTAGGAACTTTGGATTCCTTACAACTGACATTTACCAAAAGTCTAGCTCTATTATTCAGTAGCTGTGCGACCTCATCAAGGTTGGCTGAGCTTACTAAGCCTCAAGCTTTCCTATGTATAATATGGTGGTAACACCACCTTCCTTTTTAATGATGGATATGTGGATAAAGGTAAATTAGGTATACAAAGTATTTTGTGCACGGCTACCACCTCTGTATTATTACATAGTATTCTCTGTGTATTATTTTTTTCCTCTCTCCTCTTGTCAAAATATAAAAATTGTTATAATGACTATTATAGGAATTTGAAGGAAATGTGGGACACATACATTAAGAAAGTTAAATTTGGTCAAGTTATAGCTCTGTTGATATCTGTTGAGTATCTCAGTTCAGCATGGTTAGACTTGTAATTTCTAATTATGCATGCTACATTTCTATAGAAGCCTAGGGCTGTATAAAGAAAAACTTAAGATGGGGATGCTCACGTTCACTTCAGTGTCTGTTGATTATGGGAGTGTGTCTTGCAATAGAAAGCTTGTTGACACAACCCAGACAACTCTCATCCCTGTTCTGAAAGTCAGATACCCTTCAAAGCAGTCTCTTGCAAATGATGAAGAACCCATGCTTGACGAGTTACTTTCACATGCATCAAAGTGACCTAAAAGTGGTCCTGTTGGCAATCTAAGCAGCCTCAGGTTTACTGAGCATAGTTGTCCGTGCATATATGGCTGTGTAAGGTCTTATTTTTTCTTGAGAAGGAAATTAATGTGGTAAGATTTTCTGATTTCCTTCTATGCAAATTCAACAGTAGAAAAGTGGATTTGTGAATTTATATGTATGATTTTCCCTTAATTATCTTTAATAAAAGCTAGATGATCTTAATTATAGTAAACCATTTTCCTCTGCCAGGCTGTTTATATTGCAGCAGTATCCCTCCTGAACAGCAATCAGAAAAGGATTCTTTTAAAATAAAGGAAAAGCTCTAGATAATATATAGAATTTATTATTACTCAACAGAGGTAATACAGTTGACCTGCCTAACACCAGATATGTAGTTTTGACCATGATGAATCAAGGTAAATATTGATTAATTGAATTTTTATTTAGTTAGGCATATTACAAAGAACCACAAACCTGGTGGCTTAAACAGAAATTTGTTTTCTCACAGTTCAGATGTCTGAAATCAGGTTTATTAGCCAGGTTGGTTCTTCCAAGGGCTGTGAGGGAAGGATCTGTTCCAGCCTTTCTTCTTGACATATAGATAGCCATCTTCTTCGTATGTCTTTCTATATTGTCTTCCCTCTATAAGTATCTGTCTTTGTGTCCAGGTTTCTCTCATCAGTCATATTGAATTCAGCCCTACCCTAATGACTTTATTTTAACTCAATTACCCCTTTAGAGACCTTATGTCCAAATAAGATCTCATTTGGAAGTACTGGGGGTTAGAACTCCAACATGTGATTTTTTTGTGGTTGGGGGGAGGAGAGCAAAACTTAGTTCATAATAATTGGATTAATAGTAGTTAACATTTATTGAGTAACTTTCATATTCCAGATGGTGTGTGTTTGTGTGTGTACACGTACACACATATATATATTTGATATGTACATATCCAATACATGTGTGTGTATAAATATGTATTTTAGGATCCTTGCAACAGCCCTATGAGGAGGATGTTATTTCCCCCATTTTACAGGTGAGAAAACAAAATGTCAGAGAGGATAAGCAATTTGTCTAAAGTCTTATAGCTTGTAAATATTCAATGCTGGTTATTTGAACCTAGCATCCTATGCTGCTTTTTAAATAAATAAACCTGATAACAACTCAGTCAAAAGCCCAAAAGCCCAAAACTTTGAACATTTAAGGTTTTTGTGTTTTTTGTTGTTGTTGTCATTAGGACTTGTGCCAAGGGACATTTTGGCTCTCCAAAATGGTGCATAAATGCCTAATCATTGACTGTCTATCTCTTTATTCCTGAGTTTTTTACTGACAGTTGTCTTTGAAGTCTTAGCGTTTAGCACTCCTGAACCTGATAAAGCTTTTGGACAGGCTGGAATTTGAACATGCATGGGTTGATTCTGGCCCCCATTTTTGTGGATGGCACTGAGAGACAAGTCATGCCCAGAGTCTGTTACTCAGCACATGTGCTTTCTTCTCTCCTTTTCTCTCACTCCCTCTCCTTCCTCATCTTTGTATTTTCACTAATTACCAGGTAGCTTGTGATTTTTTTTTCTTTCATTCAATCCTTGCTATAAGTAACAAACACTGAAAGAGGCTAGAGCAAAAAGTGACAAAATAGGGAATATTTCTGCTTACATGAAAGCCAGTGCTCTTATACGTGTGTACTATACCCTGGCCACAGGCTTATTGTTATTTACAAAAAAAGCAAGGCACATTGTATACCTTATATAAGTTTCCAGTCTTACCCATGAAAACAGTTTGTTTTTCACTTTTAAGTTTTAAAGAACTTGTTCATGACCCAATTTCACTAATAATTCTCTTAAGTAACCCTTGTACTCATTTTAAGATTTTTTTCCCACCCACTGTCTGTCTAGCCTGGTTTAAAATTTTTATATATGTACTTTTAAAAAATTGATTAGCTGGAGTGCTGCCCATTCCTCTGTGCTGTATAATAAGGATTTTAAAACTGCACACTGAATTCTGTATAGTGTAATTAAAACTGACCCACATTTGGACCTGAGTACACCAGGACTTAGCCAAACTTGCCATGAGCTGAGTTCTGGTGGCAGATGGGAACTAATGAGGACACACTCCACTCCAGAATTTCCCAGCTGCTTGGCCCTTTTTTGTACAAACAAGGTTTGGAGCGAAGTCCGGATCCCAAGAGCATGTTCTGTAAATGTGCTGTACCCAATGATTTAGGAAATGTTCTCACAGAATTGGGCTGTTTCAAGGTATCCATAAGGCCTCAGTGACTTTCAGATTTAAATTCAAAGGGGCCATTTGTGTTTTCTACAACCAATTTTTAATTTTAAAGCGAATAAAACATCACATTCCCCCATCTTTTCTCTTAATGCCTGGTGATGGCATGATCACTTTATATCACAACTTGGAAATTTGCAGACCATTTTCTCAGGGACAATTGCACATCAGGATAGACAAGGTCTCCTTGCAACCTATGGATCTCTTCAACTAGTTTGATGTCCTGGGACTATTCAGGCAGATGTAATTGAATCAGTTTGAAGCAGCTGTAGCTGGCATGTGGTCTCTCAGATTGCTAGCACCTGCTTGTTTTTTTGCAACTCACTAGAGTGAGAGAAGTGCCAAAACCAGCGTTGGTCTTGGAGCAGATAAAGCACTCCAGATCTTATATCCCATTCCCCTTCCAACTTAGCCACATCATCACTGGTGCCGAAATTAATAAAATCCCTTTTCATGATTAGGTTTGAGGTATACTTTTACTTCGCATTCTTCTCCGTATTCAGATCCTGACAGTACTGACCATGTGAATCCAAAAAAATAAGCAAGTATAATGGTGATCAGGTGGCTTTGGGGCTCTCTTATCATTAGACAACTGGGTAGCCTGTGGTTTGCAGAATCATTTAAATGAACGCACCAAATTCATTTGCTGTTCCAGCACAGTCTTATTGGCACAGAGAATGAGCAGTTAATGTATAACAAACTGTGAGCTGTTATGGAATATGATGAATACACTTCCTTAGCAATGGGGAATGTAAAGCAGAGCTTTCTGTCTAATGTAAGGTCTAAAATAATCACCTTGGATTTCTTCAACACTTACTATGTGCAGAGAAATGAAATATACTAAAAAGAGATAAAAATTTTAGGACATAATAAGTATGTAAAATATATTTTGAAATACACAGATTTTGATTTTTTTTTTTTTTTGAGACAGGGTCTCTCTCTGTCACCCAAGCTGGAGTGCAGTGGCACGATCTCGGCTTACTGCAATCTCCCTCCACCTCCTGGGTTCAAGTGATTCCGCCTCAGCCTCCCAAGTAGCTGGGACTACAGGCGCGTGCTGCCATGTCTGGCTAAATTTTTTTTATTTTTATTTTTATTTTTTATTTTTTTTTTCTGTTGTTGTTGTTGTTGTTTTGAGACAGAATTTTGCTCTATTGCCCAGGCTAGAGTGCAATGGTGTGATCTCGGCTCACTACAACCTCCACCTCCTGGGTTAAAGCGATTCTCCTGCCTCAGCCTTCCGAGTAGTTGGGATTACATGCATGCCTGGCTAATTTTTTGTATGTTAGTAGAGACAGGGTTTCACGGTGAGCTCAAGCAATCTGCCCACCCCAGCCTCCCAAAGTGCTAGGATTACAGGCATGAGCCACTGCGCCTGGCTGGATTTTTAAAAAATGTTTAACCTCATTTAAAAAATAGTTGTTTAGGCTGGGCGTGGTGGCTCACGCTGTAATCTCAGCACTTTGGGAGACCCAGTAAGGCGGATCACGAGATCAAGAGTTACAGACTGGCCTGGCCAACATAGTGAAACCCCGTCTCTCCTACAAATACAAAAAATTAGCTGGGCATGGTGGCAGGCACCTGTAATGCCAGCTGCTCGGGAGGCTAAGGCAGGAGAATCACTTGAACCCAGAGGTGGAGGTTGCAGTGAGATTGCAGCACTGCACTCCAGCCCGGACTACAGTGTGAGACTCTGTCTCAAGAAAATAAACAAGTTGTTTATCTTGTCTTTGTTTCATTTTATTATTTGGCAGGCATATATTTAATCCTTAAGTGTCATCAATATCCTAATGTTTAGTTTGAATCTGGTCATGATAAAGATTACATATTTACTTGCATTTTATAGCTTATGTTACAGATTTTCTCTAAGGGTTTAACATTGATAATATTTTGAGAGGAGCTATGACATAAATGGAGTTCATAAATAATAGTCATAAGCGTGAATTCTAAAATGGTAATTCATTGTCATCAGCAGATGACTATATTGGAAGGCATGAATACATGCCGTGAGCATAGTGAAGTATCTATGGTCCTTACTGCAAGAATCTGCAAGATACTTGAGGAGAAATGATACAGGCTTTTTAAAAATAAAAGAAGGCTCTCTCAGTGTCAAATTGCATGCTCTAGACCTGAATTTGGTGTAAAATGAATGCTACAAACATTTTTTTTTTACAGTTAGGCAGTCTAGTTGTGAAGTCAATGATCTAAATTGAACATACCCACTATCCCTGTCTGTGAGACAATGCTAATCCATTATGGCTGTCTCTGTCAATACACCAAAACTTGACCTTAGAATCCCTCTGAATACAATACTTTAGACAACCATTACCAATTGATGGAAATTTCATGTAATAGGAAACCCATTTGCCATTGCTGAAAAAAACTCATTAAGTGTTGAAGATATTTAGTGGAGGCTGAGATTTCTGTGAACTGCTGGGAAGAGGCTGAACTTGAGCTCGGCCTTGAAAAAACCATGAAACGTAGGACTTAAGGAAATAGAAAGGAGAACATCAAGCATTGTCAAGCTAAGTAATGTGTACAAATGAGTTAAGATTGGAATTATATGGCATAGTCAAAGATAATGAATAGACCTCAGGTGTAAATAAATAAGTGGTTATGTAATTATTAGTTTAATGTTTTTCTCTTCTGCCAGACTGTAAACTCTCTGAAGTGTGATAATATTATTTATTATAAAATAGCTACTCAGACCATCACTGACTCCTCCTATCTGAAGTAGATCTCCCATATATTTCTGTAGGTTCTTATTATTTTAATTCATATACACAATCTAGTTCACAGTTTTGGAAGCAGATTATCACTGCCAAGATTCTGTATGAGGAATATAGGAGAGTTCAAAGAAGATTTTCTTCTTTTTAAATTTATATAAGAACAATAATTTTTAAGAAGCTGATTTTTATTTTTATAAATACTGTGGCACTTTCAACACTGGCTTGGAGGAATTTCTATTTTAACTGTAGTAATTTAAGAATTTTACTGTTAATACATATCTCTGGTTTGAGGGAATAAAGAAACAATATAATAGAGAGAGAGAGTACAGGATTTAGAAATAGAAGAAAGTGATTTCAGCTTCTCTGTTATCACTTATTGGCTATGCGATATAGGTAGCTGTTCTTGTGCTTTTAGGCTCAGTTTCCTCATCTGTAACTTAGAGATGAGAACATACCAAAGCACTTTAAAGTTAAAAACATCTCTTCTTCTTCCTCTTCTCATTAATCATCATAATTATAGTGGTATTCTGAAACCATGCAATAAAATATGGTCTTCTGTATAGATCCTTTTTTTCTACTGCTTATTATTTGCTGTAGCTATTGCAGATTTACTCTACACCTTGAGTAGAGCATTATGCTAACCTAAAAAGAAGCAAGAATTTCAGAAACACCCTATAACCTAGTCATGGCTAATATTTACTGCTGAGTTATTTGCACCTCAATAACAATTCTCTGTCATTTGCAATATATCTGCTTAATATTACTAATTTATATATTAAAAGTAAATGTTTTATACCAATCCCAAACAGTGCCTTTTTATGATTTATTTTTTATTCACTCATTCATTTATATACAAATTATTGTAGCTACTAACACAAATGTATTTACTTTCTACCTGATTATATAGGAATATCCTAATTATCTATATTCACATCTTACTGAACTTATGAAGTGTTAGGAGATCAGTGTCTTAGGGGGAAAAAAGTCAAATATAAATAGATTCATCTCTGAGTTGTAAGAACCTTTTGTTTCTACCTTTAGAATATTAGGCGACTAATTAATTGCTAATCGTAATTAATACACACTTAAGTTAAAAAAACAAAAGAAAATAATTTGATATTGCAGTCTCCTAGGAAGTTAATGTTTTCATTCTTTGCTGCTTTAAATATATAATGTCTAATACTTAATATCTGCATGTATCATCCTTACAGTTTTTAGAGTCTTCAAGGGAAATTATGAATACAATTTCTATTTTTCTAAATGAAAGGGTTCCTGTACATTTAGGGTAAAAATGTGTGAATAGATATTTCACACATTCATATTTGTGTGAAATATATTTTCAAAATATATTTCTTAAACTATTTTAAAATATATTTTTAAATAGTATTTGGACTTTTTACAGTATTTTTCATTCTTATTTTTTGTTAAGCATATCAAAAGAGGATTATATCACAGGTTATGACTTTTTAAAAATAAAATGTTAAATCAGGTGGGACTATCTGAAATTTAAGATTTAAGTGTAACTACATAACAATGTGCACAGATAATTAATAGGCATACTGAAAATTAACTAAAATGTTGCTTTTAAAATGACGTAAATTTGCATATCAAATAGAATAGCTGAGTTTAGTATTACTTAAAAAATGGTTGATTTTATATATTAGGAGACAATTCAAACATAATCTTTAATCGTGCTGGTCTGACGCCTCAAACCATGTTCTGTATACTTATTAGGGTCTTTGCCAAGTGTAATGATAGTATATACTCTAGGCCAAAAGAAAATTGATTTTCCTCCCTGTAAATTTGTTACTGATATTATATTTAAATTTCTATTGATGAAAAATAGGTAATATTTACTATCTGAATCAAGTTCTTCAGAAACATAAATAATTTTTTTGAGAGCTGATTTATGTGCAATTAAGTAATTTCCAGCATGCTTTTGCTATTGATCAGATATCATTGTAAAATATTAATTATTTACATCAATATATCACATGGATTTCTAAAAATATAAAGCCTTGCTTTGTCATCCAAGCTGGAGTGCAGTAGCATCATCATGGCTCATTGCAGTCTCAGCCTCCCAGGTTCAAGCAATCCTCCCATCTCATTTTCACTAGTAGCTGGGACTACAGGTGTGCAACACCATGCTTAGCAGATTTTCAGATTTTTTTTTGTAGAAATGGGTGTTTCACTATGTTGCCCATGCTGGTCACAAACTCCTGGGCTCCAGCAGTCCTCCTACCTCAGCCTCCCAAAGGCATGAGCCACTGCACCCAGCCTATTAATTTTTATTTTCATTTTTAAAGGATCAATTCCACTTTAAGAAGAGTTTCTGGCTTGCTTGAAAGGATTGGATTAGAAGATGTTATATCACTTTTGGAGTGCATCTGCATTGGATTTAAGAGGGAGCAACTCCAAATAGAAGGCAGTACAGTTCGTTTGAGGTTGACTTACTGCTACCAGAAACCATCACTTTGAACTCTTAAGTTTTCTTATTGATCTTTCTTTGTCCTTATGTGCTCCTATCAATTGAGGGCTTTCAGGTCACTATTTACACTTATAAAACTGCTATACCTCTTCCTCTGTTTTAGTCCTGGAGAGTACAGGGATAGTGTATTAGTTACCTGTGGCTGCTGTAGTAAATTTAAATAAACTGGGTGACTTTAAAACAACAGAAATTTATTCTCTCACAGTTGTGGAGGCCACAAGTCAGAATCAAAACACAGCAGGGCCACATTCCCTCTGGAGACTCACAGTGAAAATCTTTCGCTGCCTCTTCCAGCTTCTGAAGGTCCCAGGTATTCTTTGGCCTTTGGCACTATCACTTCAAACTCTGTCTTCATCTCTACAGGACCTCCCCCTCTGCATGTGTCTCTCTGTGTCCTCTCCTGCTATTATAAGCATATCAGTTATTGGATTTAGGGCCCACTTTAAATCAGGGATGATTTTATCTCATGATTCTTAATTAGTTGCATCTGCAAGGACCTTATCTCCCAGTAATGCTACGTTCTGAGGTTCCAGGTAAACATGAAATTTGGGGGATGCTAGTCAACATTCAACCTACTGTAGGGAGTAATTTTATTCTTCTGTACAAATATCTTTGGAAGGCTTATTTACACACTGCCATGGTTTTAATATTTGTCCCCTCCAAAACTCATGTTGAAAGTTAAGCCCCAATGTGGCAGTATTGAGAGCTGGGGCCTTTAAGAGGTAGGTCATGTGGGCCCATGAATGGATGAGTCTTTTCTTGGATTAATGAATTAACGGTTATCATGGAAGTGGTACTGGTAGCTTTCTAAGAGGATGAAGAGAGACCTGTGTTAGCACGGTCAGCCCCCTTGCCATGTGATGTCCTACATTGCCTCAGACCTCTGTAGAGAGTTGTCACAGCAAGAAGGCTTTCACCAGTTTTGCTCCCTCAACCTTGGACTTCCCAGCCTCCAGAACTATAAGAAATAAATTTCACTTCTTATAAATTGCGGAGTTTCAAGTATTCTGTTATAAGTGACAGAAAACAGACTAAGACATATGCTAACATGTTAATTATATTTTCCCTTGGTAATTGACAAAGTTTATTATATTTTCTGTTTTTAGAATACTTGTTGGCTTAGCACCTTAGTTTTTTTTTTATGAATTTAATGGAATTATGAATCATTTTCTGTCATTTTTT
Organism: Sapajus apella; assembly: GCF_009761245.1. Classification (NCBI taxonomy): domain Eukaryota; kingdom Metazoa; phylum Chordata; class Mammalia; order Primates; family Cebidae; genus Sapajus; species Sapajus apella. Next base: position 6,197,426 of record NW_022436980.1, read on the forward strand.
TTAAACTGCTGAACTTTCTCATTATAGATTACAAAGTTGAGGCATAGAATAGGTAACTAGTAGTTACTAACTCTGCCAATGGCCTGCAGAACTAAAAACTGACATTGGTATCATCCATCTTTTTCATGAATTCATGTGTGTTGAGATGCCAAATGTACCTTTATAGTCCATGGTACTTTCACATAACTTTACTTGTGACCTAAATAAATCGTGAATTGCAGAAAATGTTTTTCATAATGATCTCCAGATACTATAAGCCAAGTATACAATTAAAATTTAGTGTCTTAGATGGACAAAAGTATTGTGCCAGATGATAGCATGTTGAGACCACAAGGTGATCTGTCTAATTTCTATACTTAGCATGGGCCAGGTCTTAACAGAGAATTATGGATATGGCCACACATACAAATATACATCCATTAAATGAACACTGGAATCATGAATATCTAGGTCTAGATTAAAAGAGCAAGGCTCAGAGGTTAATTTGTAAGTTTAAATAGCCAGTAAATGGCTGAGACAGGACTAACCCCAGCTCTGCCCAACTCAAACACCTGTTTTTCTACTTCTCCCAAGTTGATTTTCAAACTGCAGGAAATGTTTGCGTTTTTCCCCTCTTAAGTAAGGAAGAGAGTACTGTTAGGGTGAGTGGGTAGAGGGAGCAGAAGGTAAACTATACCATTCCTAAAAGAATTGGGATATAATTGGAAGCATTTGTTGACCCTCTCTACCTCATGGTTGTGGAATATTACTAGTATGTTTTCTTTAAGAATGCTCAATAAGAGAAACAATTTGAATTTTAAACATAGATAATTAATGGAGTGATTATATGAATTAATCAGAACTAGTATTATAGGTCTCATCTACTGAACATTTCCTTTACTTTCAGCTCTTTTGCTGCACATCTGTTCTGGATAAAATATAATTGTACTCTTGTATGACAGAAAAGTTTTACAAATAAGCTTAGGTTTCCCTGCCAGAAAAGAAAAGATGAAACAAAAATGAAAATGAAAATTAAGTAATCTCTGAAATGGTAATATAGTTAAATGTGAAAATATTCTTTTGATAATATCAAACTGGGATTTGCACCCAAAACACATTATTTGAATTAACCTATTTTAGTTTGTCTTGTATCTGTTGCTGGAAAAAACTAAAAACAAAAACAAAGAGAAGAAACTATTATTTTGTTAGAAAGCAGATTTCTTTCTGGTGTGGATTACTCTTCTACTCTTCTATTATGAGGAAACAATCACAATTCACTTGATCCCAGGCACTAGAGACAGCTCTGAACAAGAAGACTGAGAGAGAGACAGAGAGAGAGAGAGAGAGAGAGAGAGAGAGAGAGAGAGAGTAAACAAATTAAGAAACGCATAAATAAGATACATTCAGGAAGTGGTGTTATTTGTGAAGTATAACTACAAAAAAAAATTGGGATAAAGAATGGCTGGTAATCCAGGGGCAGAGTGTAGGTGGCCTTTCTGAGGAAATAAAGTTTGAATAATGTGAAGGAGCCAGTCAAGGGAAGATCTTACACGCAAGAAATGCAATCTCTAAATCATTATAGGTTGCGCACGGTTGTGCATCCAAGGGGTGTGTGTGTGTGTGTGTGTGTGTGTGTGTGTGTGTGTGTGTATTAGAGTAGCTGTGGTAAGGGAGGTATGTTCTGTCAACTATTAACAATGTGCATTTGGGAGGTCTGCTTCTTCAGGGGCAACCAGTTGATCCTCCCCTTTATCCTGGTACTAAATATAGCCATATTAAGCATTTGAGAATGGATTAAAAATGCTTAACCGTATCTCCTTAAATTTTGCCATATCCTGTAAATTTTTAACCATATCTCCTAAAATTTTGTTATTTCTGAAAGCAAAAGTAAGTTTGGTCACAAAGGGAGGGATTGGATTTATTGCTATTCTTAGTCTCCCTAGCAATTTGATTATCTGTTCTGGTACCATGGCTTGTTAGAGGAGCCACAGGGACTTTTGAGCCATCATTTCTCCCTTTGGTATATCACTTCTTCAAGTAGTAGTATCAACCCTTTTCCTCCTTCTCGTATATCAAGACTGAAAATGAAAATCAAGGATTAAACTGATTTTTTTTATTAGTCTCATAGGAGCCCAAGATTTAACATAGAACTTTTCAGGAATATGTAGCCATCTCTCCATTTGAGGTGAGCACAGGAAGTCTATTTTTCTCATTTCTACTTTCACCTTGAAACAGAAGTTTCACCAAAAATTTCATTCAAAATTATTTATTCATAGCTGAGCAAAGATGTATGGTAGTAAATCATTGAAATGATCTTTAATTGAATTTTCCTGAGTTTAATGTTTCTAATCAACTGTCCATTCACCACATTATTTTCCCATTGCTTGGTGTTATACCAGATAATAGTATTACCATGACCCAGGCTGATACTATATAAAAAAATGCACAAGAAGGTAGGCCATCTACTGAACATTTGAAAAACAGAGTCAGATAACATTTTTAGAAATTGTTAGGTTTTTAGATGCCAGAGTCTAATTTTTCTTCACTAGAAATACTAAAAATCTATCAATATACTTTTTAGTAGGCTTTACCCATGCCCTAATTTACAAACTAAACTACAGTGTGTGATTAAGAACAAACCATTCTTATCAGTTATATTCTTGACTCTTACCAAAGAAATTCCCATGATTCTGTCCTTATCACAATGGAACCCAGAAATGGAGGAATGGACTACCTGCTTTCTCATAAATTCCACATGCACACTTTCCTATATCTAACTGATAAGACCTTATAATTTGTCATCTGAATAATGATTGAGAGATTTTTGCTTGAAAAATATATATCCAAATGATAGGAATATTAAGTCACAATGGAAGGCATTATCATACTGAAGCCTCAAGTACTACAAATTAGAAACAAGATAGATGTTAATATTTTAACTTGTGAGCATGCACTATCAGGTTATCGAATATCAAAAACATTTTAAGAATGCTTGTGGCAATATATACCTGAATTCTAAATGATTTTTGATATTTTGACATGATTTTCTATATATGAGAGCATATATCAAGGGTGGATTCAACAAATCAGCTTGGTGGCTGTAAGTTGGCAGTGAAGTATATAAGTAATACATTTCTGATTAGTCTTGTTTGACAATATTGCTTCAACACGTGGCAGAACTAAACTGTTGAGACCCAGAGATACTTGTGCATGGGGATAGTCTTTAAGATGATATTTAGTTTATTCAATGAGCCAAAATTTTCAGAATATATATTGTTTGCTTTTGTTATAAAAACATGGCTACAGTCTACATACAAAATACCAAGTAGAGATTTGTTTATTGTAGTAGGCATAGGTGCTCAAAATTGATATTTAAGCCTCAAACATATTTTTCCACCATTATGTATTAGATTAGTAACACATGAAAGTATGTACTGTTAGAACTATAAGGTAACTTACAGGTTATTATTTGAGCTAATTTAGTTATTATTTTACAAATGAGGAAATGGAAACCCAATGAAGTTAAATGATTTACTGTGGGACCAGACAAGTCTAGAATGAGAAATTTAACAGTGGAGCACTCTTTACTTCCATGTATGTACCTTTCAACATTTACCATTACACTGAACAATTTTTTTGCTATTTGTATTTTTAAAATGTACTTACAGGGTTAAAAAAAAAAAATTGTGCCATTGCACTCCAGCCTGGGGCAACAAGAGCAAAACTCTGTCTAAAAAAAAACAAACGGCAACAACAACAAAAAAACCACACACACATACACACACACGAAGTTTGAACAGTACACAGGGATATAAAATGAAAAGTATATGTTTACCGACTGATAGTACTATTCACCAGAGATAAAAAGTTTCAACTGTATTTATGTGGAGAAATGTATTTACATACCTTTAATTTAAAAACAGAAAGGGAATCATACTGTTCAAATACATTTGTATTTTTTCTTAATGTCATAGCTTATTTTATATGTTCTAGAGATTTTACAGTGTTTATACTATGGCGTATTGTACTTTATCTTTTCCTCTTCTCAAACAGCTACTTAATATTCCCATTTTATGGATGTAACAAAATGTATTTAACCAATGCCTATTTATGGAAATTTGGTTATTTACAGTTTCTTTGCTGTTTTAAAATATTACAAAAACCACTTTCTAAATATATCGTTGTTTTTACTTTAATATACACATAGTATACTTTCCTAGATATGTTTATATAATTAAAATTTTTATAGGTATTAAAAATTTGCCTTCAAAAACATTTTTCTGACACACACATGTAACAACATTATATGAGAATCCTGCTTTCACACAGCCTCATTAGTACTGGGTTTTAGCAAATTTTTCCTAATCAGAAAAGTAAAAATGATATTTCATCATGGTTTTCATTTACATGTCTTTACTTATCAGTTAGATTAAACAACGTATTAAAATTTCACTGGCTATTTACATTTTTTTAACTTTTTTTGTGAATTGGCTGTTAAATACTTTTTTATATTTTCGACTGTGTTTTAAAAATATTTTATTGGTTTGTATAGCCTCTTTATATGTTATGAAAAGTAAATTTTCTGTAGTGTGTGTTAAACATATTTCTTGATTTTTAATTTGCTTTTTGAGTTTTGTATATGTAAAACATTGTTTTATGTAGTTTCATTTTTCAGTCATTTCCTTTATGACTTAGAGAAATTCTTACCAAAAAAATTACTCAGATTTTCTTCTAGCACATTTATGATTTAGTCTCTTAATATTCACATCTTTAACCAAAATTTATTTTTGCATGTTGTATAGCTTAAAATAATTATTAACACTTATTTTTGAGAATGAAAATAAAGTTTAATGTTATCACTTGAAATAAAAGAAGCAATTTTTAATTTTTTGAAGTCTCATGAATTTTGTATTTTTCTGAAACTTTATGAACTTTTTAAGAAGGCAGAGATCATCACTAAAAATTGACATTTTTTATTGCTCATCAATCCTTGATTTCTATTCTTGGTGACATAGGAAAATCCCAAGAAAAACATCTTGTTTATCAAAAATATATAATTATATTTTGATAATTTAACCAATGATTAAATCATTGAAAGCATCATAGAATAAATCAAACACCTAGTGAGATACTTTTAACAGCAAATCCACTTCATATGGTAATATTAATATTACTTACCTGACAAAAAGCACTTATTTACTTATCAGTAAGACCCTATATCTGTACAAATGAAATCAAAATGTGAAAGTTGTAATTTAAGCAGGACACAATAGCTTGGTGATAAATAGATTTATTTGTACCTTGAAAAGTTCACTTCCAGTAGTCATTATTATTAAAAGGCAATTATTTAACATGGTTTTTGTAAGCATAAAAAGCAGACTGGAGACTCTAAGTGTTCTGCTGACTGACATCTTTGAAAGGTTTGTAAAGAAGTGAAAGATCCATTCAGTTAGAAAAGTTGAATATTCAGCAATAAAAGAACATTGTCCAGTTTAACATCTATTATATTTATATCTCCAACTGACAAGGAGAGAAGTGAGTATAGGTGAAATGTGAAATCTAAGTAGGAGGGAGGGATTAGGAAATGTCATTTAACTTTTTTCCTATCCTTCATTTTATTTTTAATATAATATTTATATTTCCCTTCTAAAAGTACTATATATCAATGTAAAACTGTTTGGAAAACACAAAAAGACAGAAAGAAGGCAAGAAACCCACCATTGATATTACTATTACCACTTAGAGAAAAAGTTATTATTAATATTTTGATGTGTATATACATGTGTGCATGCAACAACATGGTATTATGCATAGTTATGATTCTGATTTTTCAGCTAGCAATATATTATGAATACTTATTTCGTTTAATATTTTTTGTGATGATTTTTTAATTGATTATATAGTATTCCATACAATGGTTGTGTTATAATTTACCTAGCCAGTCTCTTATTCTTGGATTTATTAGTTGCTTCCGATTTTTCTTTAGTAAAAATAAATTACAATGAATATTATTGTGACAGTACTTTTTAGAAACATCCCTGATTATGTCATCAGGTAAATCCTTAAGTATAATAAATAGGTGAAAGATATATGTATTTTAGGGGTTTTCATGCAGTTAGCTATACCATTTACACATTGCTGTGTCTGTCCTAGCAGTCTCTGAAAGTGTCTATTGATTCATATCCTCATCAGTTCTTGGCATAAAACTTAATGTGGCTCAAAGAAAAGCTCTCAGTGGTCTGGATAAAATGAATACAAAAAGGTAGGAAGAGGTCAAGCAGAGGTAAGTGATGTTTTTGTATAAAAGATGTTGCAGGCTGCCTCAGGCTATGGAGAACAGCTTTCTCCAGAGCAAACTTGCATTTTCAAAGGCCGAGGGGAGACTCTGTGTGCTAACTTGGCACAGTTGAGATGTCCCTGTTTGCTTTAACGCAGTGGCCTGACCCTTCAAGCATACCCCATGTATTCAGTGATTGAGACCACTTACTCATACTAATCACTGCACACAGAAAATACATAAAAGATTTGTATTCATCACTCAATATATTTTGCTCCTCAAGTGTCATGAAACATTCAGGGTACATTAACTGGCAAATGCACACCTGGAGTATGTTACTTAGCTTTAGAAACTGCTAATTTTTAAAAAAATCAAATATTTAATTTTGAGGAAAAAAATCAGTTTTGGATTTTGAGCATATATATCATCTTTCATTTTGGCCCAATTAACCCAGCAGGTGTGTGTAAATTAGGTCACTACTTTGTCACCGTGGTAACATGCATTGGGGAGGTGGATCTTAACCACCTCCAGCACAGGTGATGTTGGCTGAGTTGGTATTAAGAGGTGCTTTAGAAACAAACAAGGCAGAATTTAATATGTCAGAGTGTAGAAAATAGGTCTGATGTCGGGTACCAACAGATAATTCATTCTATCACATGAAAACAAGTACTGCCTCAAATCTGTATAAACAAGAGAGATCTAATGAGCCTTACAAACAGGAATTGTATTGTAAACTTACTGACAATCTCGGAAAGAACAGACACTACAGCACTCGTGAGGCGGTAGTCTCATTTCCTCATGGAGCAAGGGATTTGAAGGTCGGGGTCAGGTTCTCTGCAATTTAAGGCTGTTTTTAGAACTAAGCTGTGGTTTTCAGAGGATCAACAACTTCCTGACTACTCATTCTAGTGACTAGATTTTAGTCACTACTGAGAATTTTTTAAGTGCAGCATCTAATTATTTCTTTTACGTGCTGTTTTGATCGTTATTTGTAATTGTTTATGGGTTAAGAAGTTGGCAGAGTTGGTCTATGCCAGCACTCCAGCACTCATACAGTCCCGATAACTCAGGCTTCTTCTCACCAGGTGGAAAATCAGACATGCTTCAAGATCGCTAGTTGAGATTGTGCAATCTGTTTGGCTGCTAAAGGTTCCAAATTATGTGGGCATTCTGCAGCCCCACAGAGTAGTAGAAATTCTTCACTTATCACTGACAAGTTCACACTTCTTTGGGTCACTAAAATTATAAACATGTATTAAATGCAGAACAGGTCAAATTAATCGTTATATATATATTCAAGGAAATACATCTCCCATGACCACTTGCAGCACCCAGATACGGATGATAATTCTATCAAGCCTTTGATGCCAATTGGTACTTGGCTTTATAATTTTCAGTTTGCCCTTATGTCCTGCTTTACATTTGTATAGCTTGTTATAATTTTGAAGCATTTTTGTATACCATAATTTTTTGTGTGATATTTCAGACATGGCATTTCAGAAACTTGAATCCCCTAGTGTTTGTTTTCAGTTGGTTGTGACCGCAGCTTTATTAGTTATTTCGTGTGTTTTCAATAGTTAATATTTACAAAACACTAAACAAACTCTTCAAGATTGCTTTCCATAATCTCCTGTTCCATTTGTCAAGGATGAGAGCTACAGAGAGAAGAGTCATAGTGACTCACCCTGTGTCACAGAGTTTATGAATTTACTTTCAAAGGAGAATCAAGGGTCCCTGGTTTTCAGTTCTTTTTTTTTTTTTTAATTCTCCAAGAGTCATGCAGGTTTGGAGACTTACAAAGGGATAGCATTGCTGAGTGGAGAAACATTTGACTCAAGTACCCCTAACATCTCTTTTACCATATATTTCCTCCCTGTATTCAAGTTTTCTTTTCCATCATCTCCCCAGTAGATGATGAAAACCATTTCTTTTTGAAGAGCTAGTTCATATGATAAAGATCCAAAGTCTCAATAAAATCTATTAACCTGTTAAGGGTAAGTATATGCATTGTTCACTGGAGAGCATGATGCCATATTCTACCCTGTCTGCTTGGGAACAAGGCCGATGGCAGCACAAATTAGCATCAGAACAGAGCTTTATCACAGTGGAATTCCAGGTTGTTTTAGGAATGAGACACGAAACAAAAATACAGTGATTAAATCTATCAAATATTAATAGAGGAAATTGTAGTAGATACAGGGAACTTGGACTCCTGAATTGTAGTAACCAAGCTGGAGAGGAAATGGACAGTTAAACAAAGTAGGGCTGTTTCTTTTTTTTGTTGTTTGATGAAATAATTTTTGCCCCTTTTAAGTGGTATGTTAGGAGAGAGGGAGGGAGCCTGGTATATCTGAAACAAAGAGCTTACACAGTCACCAAGCCGGTTGATTTTTATACCTTTCTTTACTGAGTATTGTCCTTCAGTACAATACAGAGCCATTTCTTTGTTCTCACAAGCTAGCAGTTAAATTGTATGTAAATGTATGCAAATTAGATGCTGTCTAATAAAGAGAGTCATTAGATGGAAGAAATATTTAGTTTAGAAAAAAAAGCAGGTGTATTGTGTAAAAGAAAATGTAAGGCTACAAAAAAGCCCAAAGTTTTGTGGACAGTTACAGAAAAAATTATTAAAGACTTACGTCTTCGTGACCTTTCCTTTGTGCTTATATACATGTGTGTGTTTTAAAAATATTTACATATAAAACTAGGGGATTGGCTTCTTTCCCAGAATTACTGGAAGCACCTTCACCAGGAACATTTGGACTTGAATAATCTCCACAGCAGCATTTTCCTTCTTGAATTAAATGAATAGTAAAATGAATGCTTTGCCTAAGAACACTGACTGCTTATTTGGGTTCCTTTCCCGTAGGTTGATAGAGGCTTAGTGGCTCCATGGTGTGTATCTTGCAGTTGGTCATCTTGGCTATTTTAAGGTTTCCTTTCCACACTACTCCACTCCACCCTCTAATATGAACTTCTTAAAAGAGACCTCGACTATAAGCTCCTTGAGAGGAACCAACAGTTTCCTTGAAACTTTATCAATGCTGTATTCAGTGTTTAGCACAATGCAAGCTTGCATTTAGCATTTATATGGTAAATGACTATTCAAAAAAAAGTCTTACCATCCAGTTTCCTTAAGACAGCTGTAAGGCAAAGATGAATAGGAGCATAGTTTCTCTTTAGGAGTTGCTAATCTACTAAACGTATCAGATAGATATACACATATGTAATATATAGTACACTGTACAAAATAGAGCTAACAAAATATTAGGGAAGCATGAGAGCTTATGGGTATCATAGATGATTTCTAGGAGGAAAGTGGATCTGAACTAAGCCTCAAAGTTGGTAAGAAACAGATGGTTAGCTATGGTGGGGTAGAGATAAGCAAAGCTGCAGAATTCTCTGTGTTGTAGTCCCAAATTAATAGTAATGTACTAGATTTTCTTCTAGTCTCTTGTGAATTTCCAGCAACAGCTTGATTTTAACCTCTGCAGAAACACAAATGAGAGCTGTGATGGAAACAATAATTACTAGAGTCCAGTTTTAAGTCCAAGTCAAAATTTTAGTCACATTCAACTCTGAATAGGAAATAAGATAAAACATGCAACAGGACTTTATAACTTTTTAATTTTAAGGCATTATAAATATAAATTTTTATTTTATCTTATTTTTTTTTTTTTAGAGATGGGATCTTGCTCCGTTGCCCAGATAGGAGTGTGGTGGCACCTTCTTAGCTTACTGCAGCCTTGAATTGTTGGGCTCAGGAGATCCTTCTGCCCATCCTACTGAGTATGAGGATCCAAAGGCATAAGAATGGCACAATGGACTCTGGGTACTCAGGGGGAAAGAGTGTGAGGGATAAAAGACAACAAATTGTGTGTGGTGTATACTGTTCAGGTGATGGGTGCACCATAATCTCTCTCACAAATTACCACTAAAGAACTTACTCATGTAACCAAACACCATCTGTTCCACAATAACCTATGGAATAAAAATTCAAAAAAAAAAATCAAACAACAGGTGTATGCCACCATACCCTGCTAATTTTTAAAAATTTTTTGTAGAGATGGGGATCTTGCTATGTTGCACAGACTGGTCTTGAACTCCTGGACTCAAGTGATCTTTCTGCCTCGGCCTCCCAGAGTGCTGGGATTACAGGTGCGAGCCACTGCATCGAGCCTAAAATTTATTATTCATAATGTATACTACTGTCCATGGTGTGAAATAAAATTTGGGGGATAGGAGATTTAGGGACTTAGAATGGAATATCACATGTATGTAAAGTGTCTTATAGTTTGCAAATCACCTTCCTAAATTATTTTAATTACAACTATTGAGGTAGCAGAACCTGTAGTATTATTTTCATTTTGCAGATGAGGGAACTGAGGTTCCAAAAAGTTAAATCACTTAACCAGTAAATGTCATAGCCAGGTTTTCCTGATAGGTTGTCCAGCTCTTTCCGCGTGCCTCACTGTCACCCAGAAGCAACACATGGGAGAGTTATATAGTTATAGAAGCAGCATATATCTTGGTTTCTAATTTTCTTCTAAATATTTTTCATTGATTTGGTTTTATATCTCCATTTTCTCCATTTTAACATGGGTGAAATATGTAAGACGAAACCGAGGGAGTGTAAATGGGAAAGAAACTGGTTATTTTGGTAACTGGTATGGATATGAAAACCATAATGAGTCTGTGGATTGCAAGCATTTTAATTTATTTTCTTGACTTTTGAGTTAAAGAAAAGATTTCAATGTGAAGGTGCAAAATATGCTGCACTGAACTAATCTTGGAGGTAACCAAAGGGCTGTGGGACTAACAGCTTTTGATATTACTTAGTGCTTATTATTGTTATTATTATTATTTCTTTTTAATTATGCAAAGTGCTAATCAGTTTGATTATGCACAGTGCTAATCAGGTTAATTATGCAAAGTGCTAATCAGTTCTTCTTGAAGCACACGAGGAGAGCAGAGGTGCTGGCCGTGAATGGCATAGCTAGATGGGGGTAGTCACGGCAGTCATTCCTTATTAAGATAGGAGTAGACAAGATAGCAAGGGGTATTTATCCATAAAAATAGAGAGGAAAAGAAAGAGGACTATGAGCACATGAAAGATTGCAATTTGAACAGGACATTGCTTACACGTAGAAAGCTCTTCCCCTCTGTTGCATAGTTTGGTTGGATAGTCTCTGCTATATTTTGAAGGCACTCATTTGAAGCCAAAAAGACTGCAGAGGGAAAGAAACAGAGTATTGTATAGCTAGACAAGTTGTCAAAACAACTTATTGTAGTTGGCAAGCACCAATTCCTGGGAGGACAGTAAAGGAAGTAGAATCTAATAGACCTATACATGAAAAAGGACATCAATAAAGAGAATTGAAAAATTAAGGGAGTGCCATTCTGATAAAATAAACAGGGCCATCTCACTGCTGCATTGTTATTGGGACAGCCGTCTGTGTAGCCTATTTCCTGAGGTGAACTGAGGGCTGGCTTCTAGGTGCTGGCAGTGGTCTCTATTGAGAGTGGTGATGACGAATATGACAATAAGGGTTTTATGTAATAGCTCCTAGTTGGATCAGCTTTGCTGCTGCTGAAATCAAAGTGAATTTTAATATTAACTTGCAGGTCTATGCTTATTAAGCTGGGTGACTTCCTGTGAAGGTGAGTTTATAACAATATGTTCATATGTTTTTATTGAACAATGACAGTGGTGCTCCCCTAAGAATGCCCTTTGTATTCTGTCCTCCTGTTCCATTCTGTGGTTTGATAAGCTATCAATGAAATGCTGTGATACCTACTTGTTTGAATGTATTCAGAGAGCAGAAAGCACTTCACTGTTACTTAGTGAATATTCATTTTTTATAAAATGTTTTCAGTCCATTAGACTTTTCCTTTGTTCTGGAATTTAGGCAAATGTATACCTTATTTATGAAAGGAGGGTCTGATTCCCCCTAGATAACCTGACAGAGTATTTATTTACCCTTTCTTTTTAAGCCTATGTCTAAACATAGCTCATCTTCACAAATGCGTGAAATGATCTTATTTCTGGAAATGTCCAAATAATGGTAAGAGTGCTACAGAGGCAAAGTCATTGATGATATCTCCAGAATAGGGTGCATTCATAAGTTATTTCTCCAGAAGTGTTGGTTCTTGGATAAAGACAGGCTTTCAGTTTTCATTATTTCTTTACTAGGACCAATTTCATTTTAAAATTTGAAGAGAATGACATAAATCTTTGGTTTCCAAGGAGAATCTGGAAAGAAATAGATTGTTAGAGGACAGCGCCTACAAATTGAGAAAGCCTGTTGGGGGCCCTTTGGGGATTTGGCTGGAAAATTCTGTTATAAGCAGTCCTTCTGCTCAGCTTCATGGGAACATGGCTTTAGAAATGAAATATCGCTTCTTGTTCCCCACCCCCCAAAAACTAAGATAAGGATGAAATATTCATACTACCCTTTATTTTCAGAACCGTTTGAGTTATTTCTCAAGAAATTTAAATTTGTCCTTACTGATTTTACCCAAAGGGTACTTTGTAAATTCTATCCATTGACGGTATACTAAACTCTTAATTCCTGGTGAAGGCATTTTAAGCCAAAGACCTTGCTACATAAAACATTTATAATGTCACTAGGATGTTGAAAGGAGAAAATCATGTGATCCAAATGGCAAATAGAAATAAAGTTAGTAACATCTAACTAAATATGACCAGTTTTCTATTTAATTACATGCTTGCACCCACATCACACACATTCCCATATATGAACCCATTAATTTCTTCACTAAACTATGTTATTTGAGCACCTAATTTTTTTAAGTGTTCACTATATGCTAGTTGTAGTACCATAAACTCCCCTAGATACTGGAGCTACGATTGACTGAAAAAGAGACGAGATACCTGGCATCACCCACACAGGATGACATGATAGTTTCTCATGATATTCAGCCTTAGAAACCAAGCTTTTGTATTTCATTTCTTCTCAGAACTTCTTTTCGTAATCTATATTATTCCACTGCTGGCTTCAGTATCTTCAATTAGCCACAAAATAAGAGGTAGGACTAGATTGTTTCCAAGGCACCTTCATCTCATTCATATTCGCTGTCCTAAAGTCTATTAGTTGATTAGACTGTAAGTGAAATTTATCCATTATTACCACATGAACAGCCTTAGAATCATACAGAGTTCTTTTGGAATTTGATCTTTTAGAAAATAAGTAATTTCTAGCTAATTCTGTGGACACTGCCTCCTTGGATTTAGGCCAAAACTGAATGTAGAAAGGGTGGACTTTTAAATACTCCACAGTTTGAATTTTGGCACTGGCAGTTACTAGCTGAGCAATTCATAACCGCTTTGATCCTCTGTTTCCTCTTAGTCCCTACTTCAAACAGTGGGTATGAGTATTTACTAAATACTCCATAGTCAGTCCTTTTTTATTTCTGGCAACTGTAGCCTTCATGGCTCTTGTTACCAAAAATATCTCGAGCTAATTCAATTTCCTTTCCCCAAATGCCTTCTTTCTGCATTAAGTCAATATTTAAGTTAACTCAGTATTTTCTCTCCCATTATGTCTTTACAGTTTTATTTCTTCCTGTTCTCTTTCATATGTACTTTTACCACCTCCCTACTCATCCTGAGTCAACTTTTGGTTACTTAAATTTTTCATCATATGTAACATAATCTTGGCTACAACAACACAAAATGTGTGCAACTATAATTAAAGTCAATTAAATAGAAATATGTTTTCTCCATCAGACCTGTACCATAGTTGTTTATATTTTTGACTTACTAGTTTACTGGAAACCTCTTGAGTACAAGGGTTGTGGTTTTAATCCTTGTGTTTCCAGTATCTAGCATGTATTCTGCCAATAAGAAACTCACAACCTAGCAAGGAGAAAGAATTTAAAAGCAGTAGGATATATGATCTCTTAGTGGAATTTTAAAGTAACAGAATATATGATCTATTAGTAGTAAAGTGGAGAAGTTGGGAGAGGCTCATGGAACAGATATTGGGAAGGCTTTATGGAGCAAATAATATTTGTGTTTGTTTATTTTAAAAGGGTACTTAATATATTTTTCCTGACAGGAAAAGAAAGTAAACTCTAGGCAGAAAGATCATGAAATAGACTCATGCGTACAAAAAGTTGGGAGGAAATGGGACCATGAGACAGAAAGAAAGATAAGAAGGGAAGATTAGAAGCATATGAACGGCCTATGTGTTATTTAATCTTACATGAATAATCCTAGCTTTCCAAAATAAGCATAAGTAGTTGTGGTATACAGCATGGTGTTACAATAATATGACTGTTAGCTTTTTTATGAAGAAGAAATAGTAAGATTTAGCAACCAGTGAATACAAGAAAAAGATAATGAGAGATCATGTCAGAAAAAAAAGTCTGGATCTGGGTTGCAACTCTACACCACACTTGATTTGTGACCTTAAATAGTTAACCTCATCTTCCTAAACCACATATCCTTGAAGGTCACTCACTGTGATCTCCTTTTAACCTACATGAGTTTAAGTCATTTTTACTGATTATTATTAAAGAAAGTACCTATTTTGGTTGCTTTAGATACCGGAGGTTGAGAATATTTGGTGTTTTTTAAGAAGAAAGATAAATTTTATACCAGTATCACATTTAGCCTAAGCTGATGGGAGGGCATTTGGGAAGATGAAAACGATGTCATAAAAGAACAATATTGTTCTGACCAGAAAAAGGCAAAAAGAATCTCTAAAAGTAAAAGTAAAGTTATAGCTTAAACTATCTAAGGAGGCAGAGTTACTGAAAGATGAATTTAACTGAGTTCTGCACTTGAAGGGGAACATTAATCCCGAGACCTAAAGAGACCATAGATATCCCTGACTTGTCGACACTGTATGTTGGAAGTTAACTCCTATGATTGGTAACTAATGAAAAAATGAAATGAAAGGGGGGGAGATAGGGCAGGGAATATAATAATAGGGTACTGGCCAGTGGTTTCCAAAGCTTTGACGTATACATATATGTGGTTGGGACAAAATTAATTTCATGACAATAATCATAGCCTTCTCCTTTCTTTTATCACAGAAGATAATTCTTCTTTTCATTCTCTTCCATTTCTTCTAAGAACTCTCTTTATGCCAGCTAGCTGTCAAAACTTGGGTAGTGTAGAATCAGAGGAATAAAAAACAGAACTGGAAAAGTGATCATAGGGGAGGGGGGCTCAAAAGTGTCAAAATTTTACTTGGGTAAAAGAAAGGGGCTAGAGATAGAAGGAAAAATGAGGAGTGAGGAAAGAAAAGTACCCATAAGAGGTAGATGGGATGGAGAAAAGACTTAGAGGTAAAAGTAAGCGTAGAGAGAGATTTTTGATGCACAGTAGCTGTCAGTGTGGAGTTTATTTAAAGTGGCCAAGATGAAGAAAAGAGATTTTCTCTCTTACTCTTCTTGGTATTTTCTTGAGAAACTGAATGAATATTTGAATTTTTTATATATATTGGGGTGTGTGTATGTATGTATGTGTATGTGTGTGTGTGCACATGTGCGCATGTGTGTGTCTGTTTCTGCTTGGCTACTATTTCTTTGGATTAAAACTCGGAATGATCTGTGCCGTGACTTTGTTCCCCATTCCCACCACCATCACCAATATAACACAATGATGAAGCAAGGCTCAGAATGTTCAGTTCTTTATAGTCAGTAGACTTCTATAATTAATGCTCCATTAATCACCAGTTCTTGGTGTTAAGTTTAACCCCATAAAAATACTGGAGTGGAGGAGATGACAGTCCTCTCAAGATGGCCCTAATTTCTTGGGCATTTCACCTACATAATGATCTTAATTCATGTGTTTTTACTTGTTAGGGGTCAGATGAACAAAGCAACTTTTATTAACTATGACAAATTTGTGCTTAGGTGAGAGAAAAGACCTCTACTTTTCAGGCATTATTATTTTCTGGAATAATCTTCAGGAATTAGGTAGCCAATTAATCAAGATCCCCATAAGAAATGTTAGCAAGTAAGACAATATCCAGTAAAACACTATTAGCCAACATTGTTATTCAGGAATTAAAGTTCATGTAGGGTAGCTTTGGCATCATGAAATTGTTCTCTGTAAGAGTGACCTACCACCAATCACATATATGTACACACTTTAATTGATGTGTGGGAACTTGCTGCCACCCTACAGCTGAGATTTCAAGGATTGTGCGAAGATTTCCTGAGAGTAATTACACATTTTTTATCCAATAGATTTTATGTATTATCACATGTCCATTTTAGAAATTTTCCTTTGTTTTTATTTTTGGCGTTGAAAAAGGAATGAAAACCTCATAAACTTACATTTATACTATTTGTTTGTAAGATTTCCGAGTGGGTTATGTAACATTAAGCATATGGCTATACAAAGATTAGAAAAGCTGTGGCCATCAGGAATAAATATTGGTGATAACACTGATGAGATTTCACACATATAGTTTATTCTGAGAAAGACTTGCACAGAACTTAGATCAGGAAATAGGCTTTTTTTGGTGAAAATATTAAAGGAAGCATTTGTATAACATGGTAAGCTTTGAAATTTGGTTTTCTACTTCCACTTAAGAGGAAACACCTTAAGTCTGATGAATTTTTTTTTCTTATGGCATTTGAGAGTACTTAATCTAGTATAAATACATTAAACCCCTTAGTAATCAGACATTTCAAATCAATAAAATATCTCTGAATATCAAAATGTATCACTGCTCCAGATTCTTCCATGATATGAAAAACACAGAAGCAACACATGTGGACTTGATTTAGTGGTCAAGGAAAATTATGATGCAAAGAAGAATTAATGAAGGACTATTTTGGTATTGGGAATGAAAAACTACCACAAATCTTAAGGGTGTACATTAGCAGAACTTGGTTTGGGTTGAGTAGACTTAAAGCAATATTTTGAGCTAGCTTCTTAAGGAGTTTTGAGGATCACTTTTTTTTTATCATGAATTTATGCTACATCACAAATGCAGAAATTGGAGAAATGTAAATCTATCTTTTTTTTTACATTGATATAGCTTCAGTAACCTCCTAAGAGGTTTGAGATCATTTGAGATTTTTAGAACATGGATACCTCTAGAAAAAATGAGGAGGTGCCAGTAGCTCCTCAGAAGCAGCCTAGCTTCACACTGAAGGAAGATTCATAAGGCCTTTATAGAGCAAAGATATTTGATCAAAACATTCTTATCATATGGAACTTCTTCCTGCGTAAAAAAAAAATAACTGTTAGGATAATTAAATCGGTTATTTGCAGCTTCTCTCCTTTCCCCTCTTACCTCTTCCACCTGCACAGTATTGTTCTATTGAGTTGCCCTGATAAGATTAAAAAATGATCAAACCAACCCATACACATTTCATTATGAACAAAAAAACACTTTGAAGGATTCTATTGATACAAGCTAATGCAAGGTGACAATTTGTTTATTAAAAAGTGTTTTGAATATCCACTTCCATTGATCATGTGGAACTGGTATAAACAAAGATCCTGTGTATGGTAAAGGGCTTACATTTGCATTTCTTTGTATATTTAAGCATTTTTAGCAGACTTACATTTCTGTTTATTGACAGTACTCCTTAAGTATTTGTGCAATCATATGTATACATCCACAGCAGACATTTGGGTAGGTAGTGAAGGTAAGTTCTATAGTAAATGTAACTAGAAGAACATGTAAATTAGTTGTATTAGTTTTGATGCTTTGGATAAAATCGGTGTGCTACATGAACCTCCAGTTACACAGGATAATATATTGTCCTGTGCTCAAAAGACATGAAGGCAAACTGAGAGTACAGAAAAGCTGTTGGTTTTGTTTGGGGGAGTTCCTGGTTTTTCAACTGCTTGGGGAAGGAGCAGGTCTTACTGTCAGTTGCCAAGTGCTCTGATGCTTAGAAATGTGTCAGCTGTGGTTACTCTGGGGATTTTGGCAATGATAAGCACTTTTCCTTGAGAAAAACTAAGCATAGATCCCACACATTGGAATTGGACAAATTGCTTTTATTTTCTTTTTTCTTTAAAAACCAAATTGGCTTTTCCTTCTTGTCCCAGCTGTTGCGGCTTCCTTGTTTTTTAGCTTAGATGATGGGAGAAACACATGTTCCCTGAGATCCAGAGTAAAGCTCACTTATTTTCTTCCTGTACAGACTACTTGTAGTCACAATACTGGCCCCAAACCTAACTGAAGTTATTCAGAAGAGATTTGACAGAGAGGGTGTCTAATAGGTGATGAGCTGCGGTAATTGAGCGATTATTTCAAGGATTTTAATGTAACTCACATATATTAGAAAACTTTAATTTGCCATCTCTAGCATATTTAGACCTGAAAACTTCAGGGACCTAACCTGTTCCATAGTGAAGTCTTCTTATTCTCCTATGGTTATAGCTGGAAACAAAGCATATATGTAAGAGTTGGACTGGGGCCAGGTGCAGTGGCTCACGCCTGTATCCCAGCACTTTGGGAGGCCGAGGAGAGTGGATCACCTGAGGCCAGTAGTTTGAGACCAGCCTGGATAGCATACTGAGATGCCGTCTCTACTAAAAATACAAAGTTAGCTGACCATGGTGGTGTACATCTGTAACTCTGGCTACCCGGGAGGCTGAGGCATGAGAATCTCTTGAACCTGGGAGATGGAGGTTGCAATGAGATGAGATTGTGCCACTGCACTCTAAGTGGGTAATAGAGTTGGATTGGTTGAAGTAGTACACAGCAAGGCATTAAACAAATGTGACCTTTTCTGTAAATTCCTTCGCTTTCCCTGTAACCTATTACCTTTCTAAGGGAAAGATCAGATCTATATTTCTAGTCAGCATCATGGTAAAGAACCAAGATTCGCTTCCAGGTTAAGGTAGTGGAAGATGAAAGTGGCTTTTCTTCTTGATAGCTGGATCAGCCTGGTTTTCCTACCATCTCTTATTTCACATAAACAAGCCAATCATCTGACCTAGCTGCAGATTGTGTTTTGAAATTTGCCTCTACCCCTGATCCTCTCTTAAAAGCCCAGTGCACACAGAACATTATCCCCCTCATCTGGACCTATCTTTGCTCTTGATGAAGGGGGATTTTTCATCCTATAATTCCTTTTTTCTTGGCTTTTCTTGGGAAAGCAGTTTAAGAAGCTAATTTTCCTCTATGCAGGTATATATTTTATTGGTTCCATTTCTCTGAAAACAGTACATAGTTAACTATTTAACTGTTAGTACTAATTTAGTAACTATTTCTGGGTATCAGAAAGTATGTACTGTTTCCAGAGAAACAGAACCAATAAAATACATACCTGTTTAGAAGAGATGTTTTATAAGGATTTGATTCAATGACTGTGGAGACTCACAAGTCCCAAGATCTATAGTCAGCCAAGCTAGAGGCCCCAGAGAGCCGATTGCTGGCTTCACCCCTTACTGTATAACAATATGCAAGTTACTTAACTTTAGCTTCCTCATCTCTACATCTGAGATGATGATACTACATACTTTTTTGAGTTATTATGATAATTAAATGGAATAATGCATGTAAAACAATTAGCATCCATAACTGGAACATAGCTTGCTACTCAGTGAAGGATAGCTATTATTTAAATACATGAGGAAATAAAGTTTCATAGTGGTTAAGATCTTTGCCCAGGGTCACGTAGCTAGTAAGTGGTGAAATTGGGATTTGAACTTATGCTGTTTGCCTCCAAAATTATGCATTTAATTCCTCTCTATTAATCTCAACACAGAAGTGGAATAATATAATGGTTAAGCCTCTGGTGTTGGACTCCATGGATTCAAATCTTGGCTATCTCATTTACCAGAAGGCTTAAGGCAAGTTAGTTAACTTCTCTGTACTTTAGTTTCTTCATCTCCAAAACAGAAATGAAGTAGTATTTTTCCTGGAGTCACATAGAATCAAATCATTTCTAGGGATACTACCTTTATCCATGAATTTTACATGATAAAATTTAAGACACAGGATTTCTTTATTTTCCTTCAAATTATACTGGTTGTTATTGATATGGGTAAGATTTATGAAATCTAGTGAAGTACTAAAAATATGCTAACATATTCGTAGTGTTATGGATAGCATGGCTTTGCAACAAATTTCTTCAGAAACTTTTTTGAAAGGGAGAATGAAAATGATACTTTTCATTAAGAATAATTGTATGGGTCTGCAAAATGAAGTTCAAATCAATGGCTAGGAGGTGGAAGGAAGCCAAGAAGGAATTTATTATAAGGTGAAAACCGCAAGGCCTCTTTTTGTGATTGTGTCTTGCCCATTTAAACAAAGTGATATAAGTAAGATCTGCCACCTAGAACCAAATATTTCTTTCTCTAGTACTTAGATAAGACTCAGAGTTTCAGAATACTATATGTGAGTTCTCATCTGTCAACCAAAAACAGCTGAAAAGACAGGAGCCCTGGAGAACTGTTTCCTACATATGTATTTGTTTTTAGACAAACGTGTTTGTTTAAAAGTCTAAAAACCATGGAAATGGGTACCATGGAAATACATAGTTGAGGGGTAGAAGCCCTAGAAGTGTTGACTCAATTCTTGATCCTTCTGTGTGGTGGATTAAGTGCCACATGCTTCAGTTTGCTGTGTGGGCTCTTTCAGCACTATTTATAATAGATGGCAATCCTGTATGAAGGACATAAGAAACTTTCTGATTTTTTTTTTGAGAGATTAATGAGAAATTGGTTGTCATCTGCCTGTTGCTTATGGGACGAAAACTCCAGAGAATATAATAATGTATATATTACTCTTCTATCCAAAAATTTTATATGAGGTTAAAATTAATATCTAGGGAAGCCTTAAAGGAGAAACATAAAATCCATATGCAGATTGAAGAAGTATGGCAATGAAGGGGCAAAAGTTAGAGCTACCCTCTTGCCTCAAAGTGGTTGGAGAAGTTGTAAGCCAATTGCATATATATCAGTCTTAACACTTTTGTATACTTCTCAGTTTCTTTTGAAACTTAACTCCTGAAGTCATAGTTAGAAATCTGTCTTCTTTATCAACTTCCTCCATGCATTGCCTATAGCCCATCTACCTCCTACAATTTGGAATCTTCTCAAAGCAGGCAGTATTTATAGATAGTATTATATGAAAATGTTGGAATTAAATGAAAATTTTTGTGGTAAACATAGATGGAAATGTCCTCTTTGCTATTGGATAGTAGCTACTTTAAGTATTTTTTTCTTTGAAAAATGTTGTTCATGTCAATTGCCAAAAAAAAAAAAAAAAAAACAACATGTAATTCTATGAAAATAAAAAGGAAAAAATACTTAAGAAATAGGACACCAGCAGGGAAAATATAATTGAGTCTGAAAATCTTTTTTTTAATCTTGACTAAATAAATAAGAAATGATAAGAGGTACAATACAATAAGAAATAAGAGATACTGAGGTTCAAGCAGACTGTTTCATTTAACTCCATTTAATTTTATTGGATTGAATTTGATGGAGACAATATCAATGGACATATATACATGAAAATTGGTAGTGGAATGCCTGGGGCTGGTTTATCATTGTCATGAACATGTGCAAACAGAAAGGGAATGCTAAGTAATTCTGAATGTACTAGTGATTTTTTAGATAACAGATTTCAGTTTTACAAATTCACTGAGCCAGCAGGTGGAAGCAGATCTGTCACCTGTATCTAGTTCTTGATTTCAATATACTAGAAAAGCAAATACATCAATATCGTGGTTTTTTTTTTTATTTTCTTCCTTTGCCAGGATGTAGTTAGGATGTTTTCTCAGCAGTATTGAATTCCCAGCTGAAATACAAGTTTCAGCATCACTTTTAGAGGAAGAAGAAAATGTAAGTGGGCTTCTAGCAATGTTTAATTGCTGATAGCAATTAAACACCAGATTTTAGGTCCCTTGGCCTCTTTGGTTTTCTTATAGGTGAAATTTATATACTATATCTGAAGAATTTCATTTACAAGCAGAAATACTTCCAAAAGCTGCATTTTGTGTCCTGCAAGTAAAGCCAAAAGAAGTAATATTGTCTTCAAGTAACAGAACACCTCAGGCAGATTATCAGAGTAAAATAAATTAAGATATGTGTACTCCTCAACAAGCTATACTTTGGTAAGTTATGTTTTGATAGAATTTGTTTAGTGGACACAGGTAGCCCAGGTTTTAGTCCCACAGGGTAACCTCAAATGAGGTCATTAGCCCTGGAAGCAATGATTTTTAATTAGCCCATATGTGAATAGAGTTGCAAACTCTTACCAAATAGTTTATTAATCTCTAGATTATTTATCTTCCAATACTTTGTGCACTTCTTTATTTCTATTTTATTGCAGTGGCATTAATCTTGAACTTATCCATTAAGAGTTGTAACTAGGTTGCAATTTGAAACAGCCCAGATGAAGCTTCAGATTGTATTTGTATAGAAGAAATTAAGAATTGGCAATATGAATATTCAATATAGATAACTCAGACTTTTCAGAACTAATCATTTGACCTAAATTAATTCTTAGATATTGGTCATATTCTGTAAGTGATTTTTAAATATCCTCTCCACTTTATGGGATATATATTTTAATTAATCAGTACACTTACTTTTTGCTGTAGTTTCCTCCTATTTAGAAGAAAACCAAGTAGTTGAAGCCTTAGTAAATTAGGAGGATAACATGGTAAAAACAAACAGGAGTCACTGGTTTATGGAAAAACTTTGCCTCATAATTCCATTGTATATGAAGATATTTTCCTCTTATACCCATAAATAATTTAAGTTCTGAAACAAGGAACTTGTCGTCATTCCTAGGACCCCTTCCAATACCTGGCACATAGTATGCATTCAATAAATTATTATTGAATAAATGAACTTTATTGTAAAGAGGATCACTATTATCCTTGATTTAGTCATGCATTGGGTCAAATAAAATCTTTTCTCCTCTGCTGCCGAAATGAAATGTTTAATATGATGTCCCCAACTTACAAACAGGTTGTGCTTCAAAATTCAGACAGTTTAGTTTTCTGGAACAAACTGAGCTTCTCTTATTCATACATTTATTGTAACAAATGCCAACTCAACCCACACTACAGTCCAGGTATGCTCTCAGCACAGGTCATACAGTAGTGAACAAGGCACAAAAATCCTTGTTCACATGGACTTATACACTTTACCTCCTAGAACTGGATCTCCTAGAACTGAGCCTGACCCAGAATGCACATTCAATAATTGATAACTACTATTTTTAAAGAATAACTCTACTATTTTCAAGGGTGTTTGTTCAGAGTTTTGAACTGAGCTATCAGCTTACTTCACGTCCCAAAACAAAATTTGAATGAAGCACTAGGTTTAAAAGAAAAGATGCCGTTTTAGATATGTTCTTATCCTATTTTATTAATCTTCCCTAGGCATCTACTTGCAAAACAGAGGCATCTTCCCACTTAAAAAAAATTATTTGCCATGTGGTCTTGGCAAATCATAGCCATGTGATGCTCACCTAAAAATAATGAAGATATGATAATATTCTAATTCACAAAGAGAACACTGCAGAACTTAGTAAATTAATGTTTGTACAGTGCTTAGAAATCTAAGGTTGAAATTACTAAAATAAATGTACAGAACTATTATTGCTACTAAAATTATGATGATAGACACTTTTCTACTGAAAACATACCTCAGTGAATTGGTGTTTATATTTTTAAAGTTGTATGCTACATCAAATAAAATGTTCTATGTGTATCTAAAGGAAAAGCAAATAAATACCACACCCTTTTATTATTATGTAATATAAAATTGCAAGGGATTCACTATTTGGGGGAAAGTAAGTAGTATTTAAGACCTTATGATTCAGCAGTTTGGACAGATGGATTATTGCATCTTCTTACGTAAGTGACAGGTGGCAGCTCCAGTGAAATGGCTTCCAAATTTCTTCTGATTTTTGCTTCTCTTTCTTACCTGTTCTCTGGCTTGGAGCAAAGTAGCAGTGCACTCCAATTACAAGAGTAAGGAGAGCTTTGGAGTGGTGAGGGTTTGTTTTTTGGTATGAGTATGTGTTTGTGTGTTTTTGTGTCTTTTAGCCTTTTGGTTAACTCCATCTATTCAGCAATCTAGCTAAATGGTGGGTAATAAATGCCCTATAGCAATAGGTTGTGATTTCAAACCAGTTCTTAACACATTCTTCCTGGAATAGTTCTTTTTTCATGTAGAATTCATTAATTGTCTAGAGTATGAAGGGCCATTGTAGGTGACACCTTCTCTTCACAGCAGAAAATAAAGTGAGGCTTAAACTGTACAATTTGAAGAAGAACAAATTAAATTTAAGTTTTATTTATTTGACAGATATGTAGTGAGCACTACTATATATTAGACATAGTACTGGACACTAGTGATAAACTAAGGAATAAGACAAAGTATTTGGTTCAAAGAAGTTATATATATAGATATAACTTTATATATATATATAACTTTATATCTATATATATATAACTTTATATCTATATATATATATAGATATATTGATATAGATATATATTTTGAGACTGAGTCTCGTTCTATCACCCAGTCTGAAGTGCAATGGCATGATCTCGCCTCACTACAACCTCTGCCTCCTGAGTTCAAGCGATTCTCCTGTCTCAGTCTTCTGAGTAGCGGGGATTACAGGCACATGCTGTCACACCTGGCTAATTTTTTGTATTTTATTAGAGACAGGATTTCACCACATTGGCCAGGCTGGTCTTGAACTCCTGAGCTCAGGCAGTCAACCCACCTCAGCCTCCCGCAGTGCTGGGATTATAGACGTGAGCCACTGTACCTGACAAAAGAAGTTATATTTTATTAGGGGAGACAGATAATAAGCAATACATAATTTCAGGAAAAATAAATACTATGAAAAAAATAAAATGAGATGGGTAAAGTTGGCAAGCTATTTCAGATGTAATGGTCAGTGTAAGTCTCCTGAAGAGGTGACATTTGAGGAGAAAGAAGAATAAAGAGAGAAGCATGCTAAACCCTAGAGGAAGAGCATTCCAGTCACGGGTAACAAAAGGTCTTAAGGTCCTGAGGTAGGACTTAGCTTGGTGTGTTCCAGCAAATAAGTACTTAATGAGCCTTGAAAGTCTTTAAAATACTGAAGAACCAGATAGAGAGGGTTCCATTCAATCTATACATACTTGCTTTATATAACCTGTATGGCTGGAAGACATGCTCATGAGGTGATTTCCAGTTTCAAATCTTAAGATGTTTTTATTGTACTCTTGATTTTAGTGAAACCATAAAAGGAGTGAATGCCTTTAGTCAAGTGGCACAGCACTATGTCTATCTGATAAAACCTGAAGTTTAGTCCCTGAAGATGCTTTTGAAAGAGAATGCCACAAGATAGTTAAAGCACACCTGTAAGATCTCCAGGATGACTGTGAGGGCAGGAAGCAAAATGAAAGAACAGCACTGCAGGTGCTTTATTTTCACCTTTTTACCACTTAGAAAGCAACTGCTCTCACAATCATCCTATAGCATCTCCTACCCTTTGGTTTAAATGACCTTGTCAGATGCGTTGAGTATGAGGGCTATCTGTTCTAATGATGTAATCTCTGATGTTATCCTGCCTATGGAAATCTCTGATTGTTCTGATAATGCTGACACTTCTTACATTATGGCAACCATTCTTGAAGAGATTTATGAGGATTTAGAAAAATAAACCACAGTGTTTGATATACTAGAGATTGCTTTCTTCCCCATGAAGACCTATAGCAAATCATTTTATAAAATGCATATTCAGATCCTAATTTTGTTGTAATTTTTAAGATTTTTTCAGGCTGGTCTTGAACTCCTGAGCTCAGGCAGTCAACCAGAAAAAAAAAATTTTTTTCTGTAAATTTTTTCAGAATTTTATATATTGAATGTCCATAGTGACAAACACCTATATAAACAGAATTACTCTCCAGTACCTTTTTTGGAACCTGAAAGATTGGGTTAGCCCTTTATTTTGTATTGTCATTAAAACATTGCTTAAGCTTCAGATTTGAATTTAGATATGCAGAACAGCAAGGAGAGGATGATGTCTGTTAGTGACATTGTAGTTGTAAAAGTGAAGTTTGAACCTTTGCTTTATTTATGCACATACTGTACTGTCATTTGCTCTGTGCCTTTATAAAAGTAATTGAAAAAGTATTTCTTCACTAGCTATTGCAGTCTTTTATAAAAGTCTACGTTTGCTTAGGGCATGTTGTATATTGCAGTGTGGAGTATTGGAGACTGTTATAAGAATGTTTGGAAATAGCTAGAGCCCTGAAAGATATCTATAGACTCTAAGAAAAAAAAATGCCATAAGTTATCCAAGTTTTCCCCTAAATCAGTATGATGAATAGTTAAAGCATGTGAATTATGAAACAAAAATATTATTTTCTTACTCAAATTTTATAACCTCTTTCACCAAATTAAAAGAAGGAAGGAAAGAAGATGAAGAGAGAGAGAAAAAAAGGAAGGAAGAAAGGGAGGGAGGGAGGGATGGAGGGAGGGAGGAGAGGAAGGAAAATAGAAAGGAAGAAAAGGAAAGAAGGAAGGAAGGAAAGAAGGAAGGCAGGCAGGCAGCAGAAGGGAGAGAGGAAGAATTCTCTTGTCATGTGAAATGCTCCTATGAAATTTTTCAGTCATTGTCTGTTTTTAAAAAAATTTTTTTCTCATTATACAACCTTGAAAGTTGACTGATTTAGTGTAAGATGCATTAACTAAATGCAATTTCTGTTTTTAATAATGACAGCTCAAACTTCATGTGAGATCATACCAGCCTCCAACATAATTCAGTTTATGGTTTTCTTATGTACTTCAAATACCTTTAATATGTAGTTAATAGTAATTTTTTTAGGTAAGTAGTAGGACATCCCTACAGTGATGTTATAGTGGGCTGTTGTATATCAGTAAAGCAGATTCTAATAAATAATGGAAAATACATGATATTTTGGTGTATTTTGTCTAAAAATATTCCTGACAAGGAAGTCTGTTTTACTTTAATGTCCATAGTGATAAGATGCTGATGTGTCTGAATGAAGGAAAAGGGTGTGAAGCAAGGATTGCCCTTTTTAGGGTGAAGAATGTTTCTGCACTGCATGGGTTTTCCTAGAGGGCTCAAATACAACTTTATGATAGGGAATGTGAGCTTAAGATTAGACTAGTAGCGCCTAAAGTAAATATGATGTCCATGATTTCTTTCAACATCACACACACACACACACACACACACACACACACACACACACGTAGAAACTGCAGGTGCTTCCTTTTCATTGCACCATGTAAAGAGAAAATGTAAAATGGACAAGCTTTCGACAATCATGTTCTCTTCATCAAGCTGTTATTGTTATTTTAGTGAGTCCACTAAAAAGAATTATCTAGAGCTTCTTGTTTTTACTTCTTTGTGTAGTTGATGAATATGATTACCAGTTTTACCTCCTGTATTTAAACCCCTCTGCCATAATCCCATATTCTGCCTAAAAGCCATGTCTGTGGGAGCTTGTTCCCTGCAATGGTTTTTAGGGATATGACTGCATTTAAGCAGGTGCAGTCAATGCAGTTTTGGCCATTTTCACTTTTGTATGCAAGTGCAAAACGCCTAATGTAATTAAGCTGAGATTAATAGAGACTGTTAGTAAAAATAAGTTTGTTTTATGAATGAAGACCTCACACTAATTCATAGCTTTTCGATGACAAATGCACTGTATTCACTTACGTAGCACAACACTGTATGCCTGAAAAATGAATAAACATTTATGAGGCTACCTTCCAGAATTTTCCATTAATCGTCTAATTCTTTTCCTGTGGCCTGCAAGGGGAATTCGGTTTTATTTTGAAATGTAACAAAGGGATTGGCCTAGCACCACAAGGGACACTGATTGTCAGAAGCACAAGATACCGTTAGTTAATTTTGTTCCTGAATTGTTCTTAGTTCTGTTTTTTTCTCACTTTAGAATTTAAAGCATCCTATTCAAAATGGCCACCATACAGGGGAGGTAGGAGAGAAGGAAAATAATAAAGAACAGTGGCAACTGAGTTGAGGCTGTATAAATAAGCACATTTGCTGCGTCTCTGTTCTGCAGTTTTTATGTCCCACTGATGAGAGAACTGGTTTGAGATGTAAATTGCTTTCCTTTGATTGAACCAGGGAGGAGATGTCATGTAACTCATCTCATCAGCATAGAGCATTGTGTGCCTTTGGTGAATTATAGGATAACAGAGCTAGTAAGAATACCTTAACCTCTCTCCACAGCCCTGTTCCTATGCTTAATAACCACCAAGGGGAAGTACTTCCCTACAGTTCACCTGACTACCTTCTGTGGTTTTAGCTTATTTATTAACATCCTGTCCTTAAATGTTTTGTAAAGGATCACTGGAAAGTGCCAGCATTTTACCTTGCCAGTTATACCCTGAACATTAAAATATAAAATTATGAGTAGGTTTAGTGTTTGTTTGTTTTAGGTAGAGAGCACTTAGATAATGTCTTTGGAAAGATGAGAAAGATGATGAAGACATGACCTCAAAGCAATATTTACCATAGTATATCTCACTTGTCAAGATTTAGGATAAGCCTGTAGAAGCAGCTATGCATGGCAATGGAGGATGGGGTAGGAGTAGAGGTAGAAGCGGGGGTAGGAGCTCCCTGTGATATCCATGAGATTATGTGCTGTATGAGAAAAGAATTAGTAAGTGGAATTTGAAACAAAAGAACTGGAAATAGGCCTGCAATCAATCTAGCTTGGTATCTCAACAAACCAGCAACTTTTTTTTTAATATGTAAGAAATTCAGGGCAGATATTACAGCCCTATCATGACAGCACAGCCTTTTCTTCCTCCTCTTCCATTAAATCTACATTTTGAAGGTGGATGGTGCTGACTCATAAATTAAATTGGAGTAATACATACAGTGTATATATATTTCTGTCACTTTGTCTCAAATTAAACACGAACCTTCTCCCCTGACAAGATGATAGAAAAGTTAATTGCTCGCCCTGGCTTTAAATTGGAATTTGAATTTGCAAAATGCTAAAGGTTTATGAGATCTAAATCATGAGGAGCTTAAATTACATTCCTGTGATAAAATATTAATAAATCAATTAAAACATAAGCCGAGTATAATATTACTTTTTTTGTAGGAACCTTGAACACAATAATTCATTAGGGTGTAGTGCAGTAACAATTATTGTATCTTTTTTTAATTTTCTTTTTATTAGTTTTTTTTTGATAAATACATCATCAGATAACATTCCACATGGTGGATTATCATTACCCCAATGAAGCTTTCAGAAATTCTGCTGTACCCCTAAACAAGAGCTCACAGGCTGAATTGTCTGCTCTTACTTGTTAGCATCAGCTGCTTCTTTTACTGAAGGGGTATTTGCCTCTTGGGAACATCTGTTCATTGCCAACTCTGCCATTTTGTGGTTTCTGAATCTCTCTTCTAAAAATGGGCATAATCATAGTAATACTACCTCAGAACTGGCATGAATATCAGATTAGATAATGTATGTGGAAATCATTTGTAGGTGGTAAAGGACCATCAAATGTTAATTATTATTATCATAGATTGGGGAATTTTTATCTCTAGAAGGGCTCTTAGACATCACTTGGTAATCAATCCCCTCATTTTAAATATGAAGGATCAGAGAGGTCCAGAGAGGTTAAGCCACTTGTCTAATACCACACAGCTAGATAGTGAAACTGCTGAAACTAAAATTAAGACTTGTAAATCCCATCTCAGGGTCTTTTTCACTCTCTATACCCTATTGCGTCCCTAAAATAATGCTAGGAAGGTCACGTTAAGTTTGGGTTATTTAGTTGCTCCACATAGCTTTCTCTTTGAAGCTGGTTTTTTTTTTCTGTTGTTGTTGTTGGTGTTGTTTTGACTGATTAAACATTAGTCATTTTAGGAATAATTTTCTAAGGGGCTTGGTGGCACAAACACATATATCCCCACAGCTGTCAGGAAGGGTTCATTTGGCTAAGGAGGCACTGCCTTCTCCTGCTGCTCCCCAAATGAAG
Source organism: Sapajus apella (assembly GCF_009761245.1). Lineage (NCBI taxonomy): Eukaryota > Metazoa > Chordata > Mammalia > Primates > Cebidae > Sapajus > Sapajus apella. The sequence continues at coordinate 6,227,650 of NW_022436980.1, forward strand.
ACTCAGCAGTATATCTTCCTCTCCTACAGGGTTCTGGAGGAAGCCTCAGATGAGGAGAGAGAGTAGTTTTCCTTTTTAAATACTTCTGTCATGTTATGATTGATTAGGATTCACCTGCCACAAATTTTATCTCCTTTACCTCCTTCTTGCCCTCTAGCCATAGCCTTTGGTTTACCTTCCCCTTTCTCCCAAGTCCCAGGAATCAGTTGGATGTTTTATTTATTTTGAACATAAAGAGAACAATCTCCATAATACCGTTTTTTTAAAAAAATAATTAGAAATGAATAGATGTTTCCCCCTTTGATGCTAAGATAATGCTAGCTCAACAGGTTATCAGCAGATCACATAGTAAGAGACTGAGTGCTAATCCTGCTTTTCCTGGTGACATGGAGGTAATCCAACAAGTTTTCATCATTCCCTTTGTTTTCCCTTCCTGACAATAGAAATAATAAGATCAATCTATAGTAGTAGTTTGAAGACCTCCATCCAAGGAAATCAACAAAAAGTTGATTTTAAGGAAAACTGGATTTTTTTTTTTTTTAATGTGAGACAGAGTCTCACTCTGTTGCCCAAGCTGGAGCACAGAGGCACAATCTGAACTCACTGCAGCCTCTGCCTTCTAGGTTCAAGTGATTCTCCTGCCTCAGCCTCTCGAGTAGCTGGGACTACAGGCATTTGCCACCACACCCAGCTAATTTTTTTGTACTTTTAGTAGAGATGGGGTTTCACCATGTTGGCCAGACTGCTCTTGAACTCCTGACCTCAAGTGCTCCACCCACCTCGGCCTCCCAAAGTGCTGGGATTACAGGTGTGAGCCACCCCACCCAGACAGAAAACTGAATTCTATGGTGACATTTAGAAAAAAGTGAAATGATTCATTGAATAAAATAATTATTGATCACAGTGCAACAATATATCCATTGTCAAATGCCATAAAACTTCAATTAAAAACATTGAAATAAGCAAAATATAGTTTTAAGAAGGCAAATGAGATTTGATGAAATCCAAGAACTTCACATATTAGATAGTCCTGCAGGGTATCGGTGATTAAATTCATTTTATGGATAAGAAAACAGATTCAGGGATGTTAAATGATGAGCACAAAGACAGAGTCAGGATTCAAACCAGGTCTGTCTGACTCCAAAGCTGCTTTCTCTTTTCATTACTCTATGTAATCTTTTGCAGCAGATTTAAAGCCATAGAAAACACACCAAAGAAACAAAAACAAAAACTACACAAATGTACTGGAGAAGAGGAGGCAGGAAGACAGAAAGTGTTTTTTCTAGCAGCAGACTCACTGATGGCAATGAGAACTGAAATAGAAGTCAGGACCTTGGCTAAACAACTAGAAAAAAACACACAAATTCATGAAAGTATTTGCACAACTGCCCTGTGAGCCTCTATTATCTTTGATAGTTGTGTAATACCTTATTTTATTTGGATTCCCTTTTATTATTAAGGATCTTATCATTTTCTAGTTGTTAGTACACAAAATATTTTGACATGTATTATGTCATTTTTCACTCAAAGAAAACTTATATTGTAAGAAAGGAAGTATTGTCATTCTTATTTTACAGATGGGATAACTGAGGCTTGGGTGGACTAAATGATGTGCCGAAACTTTATTAAAAATAATAAGTAACAGAAAGAGCTTAAGAATCCAGAACTACTCACTCTAGTACATTTTCACTATGTCAAGTGACTTCTTTGTTTCAGAAAATAGGAACTCAGTGTAAAGATTTTCACCTTAAAGCTTAAAAGAAAACTGCTTAAACAGGTAACTAGAATATTTACTTACAACAAATCCCTCATTTTCCCATCACTCTTCTATGATAGAAAACAATGAGACATTGCGGTAGCTAATTTTAAAGATAAAAGCAACTCAAACATAACTTTATTAACTCACTCACATGAAGTCATTTTACAGATACTAATTGGGGTCCTCTAACTTCTTTTCCACATATACCATGTTATTTATCATTCCATAATCATAGTTTTAATTTATAACTTCATCTGGAAGTCTAAGGTTTAGTTTAGATTTTTCAAATCTCCCATTTAAATGCAAATATGATTATGAGGGGAAATATAAATGGTCAATGAATGTGAATGCTGTATTGGACACCTTACAACAGGACACCTTACAAGGGATTAGTCCCGGCTTAAGGACAAGGGTGGGCAAGCACTTGATTGAGAGAAGGATTGGAGAGGAGTTAATAAGTGAAGTTTTGTTTTCGCCAATTAGGAGGCCATAGATGAAAAAGTAAATGTAATACTGTCCCATATGTTCCTGTGCAACAAACAATTAAACAAAACATGAGACACATATAAAAAGCCTTTTCTTATAGAAGGCAGGTACAGTTTGAGATCACAAACAATTGAATATTATGAAATTTAGAACAGGGACGATGTCGAGTTATTTTAAATATAGGCAGGAGACAGTACACCCAAAAGTTGATGGAATGACGCTGAAAGACACAGGCTCCAGTTACTTATATGCAGCAGGCAAGTGTGAGGCTATAGGTGGTCTGCAGAAGAGTTGCTGAGGCTAATTCTACAACAGAGGAGGTGATATGAATGAAGAATGACACCAGCCTGCCACATGTACCAAAACTAGGATGCATGGGTGGCAAGGTGGAGATGATAAACCACACCAGCTTTTGCCACTGTTGATCACCTTCAGGAGAGGAGAAATAAAGAAATTTAGATCATAACTTGGAAAATGTATAACAGGCAGGACTTTGTGCAAGCTCTTTACAACTTCCACTCATCTAAATGGGGAAGACAGGACACTGAGAACATTGAGCAGAGCCATATCTCTTGAACAATGTGCACAGTATAGTTGGTGAGAAAGGTAAAACATAACAGCAAATATGGCACCAATATGAAACTTTCTGAAGTCTTCAGTTTACTATGCCAGCCTTTTTCCACCAGCAAATAGATGTTAGGATTAACTCACTGAAAAAGGAAATATAATCAGAAAGGAACCTGCATTGTACCCATACTTAGCTATCAGCTATTAGCTTATCATACTTAGCTATTAGCTAAGCAAAGCTAATAGCTTTAAACAAAAACAAAAGTAACACAAAGAAACCAGATCAAAATGTCTACCAGAAGAAGAATTATACAAGAAAATAATATCTGTTTTCCATACTAGCAAATAAATAGAAGAAATTCTGGCCTCTTTAAAATAAAAGGTCAAGGCCAGGCACGGTGGCTCACTCCTGTAATCCTGGCAGTTTGGGAGGCTGAGGCAGGTGGATAACCTGAGGTCAGGAGTTCCAGACCAGCCTGGCCAACATGGTGGAACCCCGGCTCTACTAAAAATCCAAAAATTCGCTGGGCATGGTAGCGGGCACCTGTAATCCCAGCCACTCAAGAGGCTGAGGCAGGAGAATCTCTTGAACCTGGGATGTGTAGGTTGCAGTGAGCCAAGATCATGCCACTGCCCTCCAGCTTGGATGACAGAGCAAGACTCTGTCTCAAAAATAAAATAAAATAAAGATCAAAAACTAGATATACAAGATCAAAGAAGTGATAAGACAAATAAGGAGAAATAAGATTGTCTGTGGGAGAACAAGAAGGAAATGAAAGAAGAAAATAGAACTATAATAAGACCAAAAGCCATATAGGAAGCAAAAAGCTGGGAGAGGAAAGAGAAGAACTTCTAATGATATTACCAGAGTTGTGAATAAGAAAAATCAAGTAAATAAAAAATTTGAAAAGTTTCTAACATGATATGAAAAAGTTACAATTTTGATTGGCAACTCATATCTCAGACAAAAACATTATCTCCAAAAAATAAGAACTCATGCAAATTGATAAAAAAGACCAACAGCTTTTTAAAATTAATTTTTAGCTTAAGAGGCATTACAGAATTTACAGAAAGTAAGTATGGATAGATATAGATAAAGAAGTGTTCAGAGGAATATCCATATCTTTAAACATGATTATTATAGGAAAGAAAATATTTATAAACGTATTACCATTCATCTCATGAAGCTGGCTAAAACAACAACAAAAAAATCTACAAAGTAGAAAGAAGGAATTGATTAAAAAAATAAAGTCAGAAGTTAAGGAATTTAAAAATAAGAAAGAGACACACTAATAAATCAAATCAAAGAGTTGTGTTTTTTTCAAAGAGAACAATAACAGAACAATAAACAAAACCAATATCACATGATTTAATTACTAAATGAGAAATCCCACAAATGCACAAATTTAGAAATACGATGGGGAAATAACCAGAGAAATGGAGGAAATTAAAATGATCATAATGAATACTTTATATATATAAGGGAAAAATTTGAACATAAGGGATAAATTTTAGGTAAATATAAATTGCAAGAAAAGACTCAAGAGAAATAAAAAAGAAATTTAGAAAGTTTCTGGGATACCACTAAAATAAATTGTGTGTGTGTATGTGTGTGTGTGTACCGGTGTGTGTATTTGCTAAATGAATAAATCAGTCAGTTTTGTAAAGAGACAATTTTATTTCTTACCTCTTAAATGTGTTCTCAACTTTTTTCCATTAGCATTGAATAGTGGAGAAAAGACCACACTAGACATCTCGTCTCATTGATTTGCTTCATTGAGTCCTGTGGAGCCAAGTGGAGGTACAGGCAGACTCAGCATCTCTCACACAGACTTCTTCTACCTTTAAGGGAGCCACCTAAGAGAGTTTGGGTAGTCAGGATAATGTAAAGAGCCCTGGTTTCTGGGTTTGGTTCTTCTTATGTTGCTTCATGAAAATATGCAGCATTTACACCCATTGCTCTGTGGCTTTATTTTTTATTTATTTTTGGTCTCTCAACTGAGACATTTAGACTAGATAAGTGGTTCATATTCTTTTCCCAGAAAGGTGTGCCTATCGACAAAATTTCAAGGCTACACAGTTTTCCCAAACTTCCTCTCCCCACCTGGAGCTTTAGGCCATGGGTTAGATCATTTTAAATTACTTCAGCTCTAACATTCTACAGCCTCAGGGAATATACAGCTTTAAATTGAACACAAGCCTCAGAAACAATGATCATTATTATGAGAAGCAGAACACAGTGATTACACTTAGACTCTGGAGCCAGACCACCTTAGTTCAAATTGTATCCCCTTTATTTACACAATGCAGGACCTTGGATGAGTTACTTAACCACTCTGTGCTTCAGTTTCCTCATCTGTAAAGTGGAGAAAATAACAGTAATCACTGTAAATAGTAGTCACCAAAAAATAAAGGTTGTTATGAAGATTAACTGGGTGTATACATATTACATTCTTGCAGCATACCTCTTAATGAATGTGAGCTACTACTGTGTTTCCTACCACTTATGATGAAGTATCTCAGCACAGAGATAAACACACTATCTTTTATCTACTCACTATGAAAAATCCTGTTTATATTTTGGTCATGGCTGAAATACCAACTTTTTCCATGTGAACCTATGATCAGGTCCATTATTCTGCCATAAAGTATTAGTTATGAGTGTTACTATACTCAGGATGTTTTGGGAAAGATTTCCTGATTTTGGCCAGTCACAGTGGCTCACACCTGTAATCCCAGCACTTTGTAGGCTGAGGCAGGGGGAATCACCTGAGGTCAGGAGTTTGAAACCAACCTGACCAACATGGTGAAACATTGTCTGTACTAAAAATACAAAAATTAGCTGAGCGTGGTGGCAGGCACCTGCAGTCCCAGGTACTTGGGAGGCTGAGGCAGGAGAATAGCTTGAATCCAGGAGGCAGAGGTTGCGATGAGCCAAGATCACACCACTGCACTCCAGCCTGGGCAGCAGAGCAAGACTCCATCCCAAAAAAAAAAAAAGGATTTCCTGATTCTACTGCCTTAATTTGGGGCTGTTTCTTAAGCATCTCTTATCAGATCCTCAGTAGAGGAGATGATTAAATTAAACTATGGGTTAACTTGATCCTAGCTAGGCAATTATTTTTTTCATATTTTCCTTGTTTTTGTCAAGTTTTTTTGTTATATGTGTGTATATAATCTGTGACCTAAGGACAACTACTTTCTTTGAAAACCATAGTAGTAGCATGGAAAGTATAAAATTATGTATTTACTTAACAATACAAAGCATATATCATTTTCCTTGTGCAGCAAATTTGAGGACTTAATTAAAAACAAATAGTATTTTGAGAATTTGGCATACAAATATCAACTGTCAATTAGAAAATAAAACACGAAATAATCACTGCATATAGTTTCAGATAAGACTTATAGTTTGCTATGCCTCTACCCTCATTGGTAGAAAGCATTTTGTTGATTTACTCATGGTCACAGAGGAAGTGTATCCAACGTACAATTAAATTTCAAAATATTGAACTAGCTTATATAGAGCCAAATTTTATCCTGAATGTATAAACAGTTGTATAGAATAGAGTCACATAAAGTATCAAAAATTGCCTTGGTTGTATATGGAAGATAAAAGCCAGGTTCTTACACTTAAAAGAAATGTTGATTTATGTTGAATTTCAAAAGAAACGATTAGATTATCACTGTTGCCTAGTTAGCACAATTGTCTTATGTGCTCGACCTTGGTTTATTTAAAAAAAAAAAAAAGAAAGAAAAAAGAAAAGAAAACAGAGCTTTCCTTGGGAACCAGGGACTCTCTCAATACTTGTCATGTTTATATTTTTACATGAAATTTAATATTTTGAAAATGTATGAACCCAACATGACTACTTTCTCTACAGGTTTTATGTTGGGCTGTTGCCATCTGTGGTTGTGAAGCCAAGTGTTCTGCTAGGGCAGAATAATCAAATCAAAGTTAATGGGGTGACCATCTAAGCAGGGCTCTTTGTCATTAAGGTCCACTCTTGTGATAGTAGCACATTATCCTGCTGATTGGATTTGTAGGAAGGCATCCACCTGTGGCCCACATTGGCAGAGAAGAGACTTACTGCAGAGGCAGCCCTGGCGAAGGAGAAGCAGGAGGTAGCCGCCCTGGGCAGCAGATTCTTTTGCTGAAAAGCCAAAGCATGCAGGACAGCATAAGCAATATCAGTAGATGGGTGATTGACATATTATTTGGTTGATTTAGGTCCCAAAGTAAAGTAACCAAAGGCAGAGGATTAGAAACTATATCATTAGAGAGGAATGACTTGTCTTGAGCAGGAAAAAAGCAAGTACACGTAGAGACACTGAGCCAGGCCATCAGACAAAATTTAAGCATGTGAGGCCCTTTACCTCCACCTCAGGAGTGATTTTTCTCTGTTTGGACGAGAGCTATTGTAAGAATTTCCATATCTGTTGGGGGCACAGAGGTTCTCACAGACTATGGTAAACACGATTTGGCTCACACGCTCTCATAATCAGGCTGACTTGCACTGAAACAGAGAGTGCTCTATAGCGGTGCCAGGCCTCTAGCAGTACCAACTGTTAAATAATAAACAGGCCCTGTTTGTTGGCAGCGTCTTCCCCTCCTGCCAACATGGAGTGCCCATTTTCTGGGTTTACCTGCCCGCATGTGTTCAGACACTCAGAACAGTGTGTGTGTTGTGTGAGTTGGTGGTGGCGTGGAGGCATCGGTCTACATCTAATCTGCTTAGTTTATTATTCTCCCAGGACCTTGGGTGAGCTAGCAAACATGCAGGGCTCTGGCAGCACGAACAATGGCTATGCTGTCATTCTAGATAATATTACAGGCTTTGCAGAGTGCATCAGCTAATTGTTTTTCTTGTGTTCATTTTCGCTTCTTTATATTCTCTGTTTTCCTTTGAATTGGTTTGGAGGAAGTGGGGATTAGGAAGGATAAGAATGATTCTGTCAATTGGATGCATTACTTTCGGAAAGCTAGAAAGTATTTGGGTTGATTGTTTTATTTTAATGCAATATGTATATAGTTAATTCACATCGATAGTGAGTCAAACATTCAGTCAATCAACAAGTACTTACTGAAGGCCCACAGGGTGCAAAGAACACTGGACTAGGTGCTTAAATTTGACTCGATGTGCCTTACTGTGTTATTGCACAAGTGCTGGGGTGAAGTTGGAATTTTCCCAGATTCCAGGTACCAAATGACTACAGTAGATTCTGAAAGAGCAGTTCAGGTGAGAGCCATGCCAGAAACACACACACGCCAACCTCAGAAGAAAAAAGGATTCCTAAAAGGCCTCTATTTTGTCATAGAGAATTTTTTCTCCATTTCACTGGTCCCACAAAAAGGCCCTTGATAATCTTAGTTTTATACTGCATTTTTGCCAAAGGAATTTCATATGTTTCACAGATGCAGTCATTAAAAATAGACTCTCTTAATTCCTATAAACCCTCTTCATATCCCCCACCCTCCCAGCAAAGCCCAGGATAAATAGGCCATGATACCAGTCTCCAGGAGGAGGCTTTTGATTGATCAGTGTAAATGAGGCATATTCAAAGTTGGTAATCAGGGATATGTGGTGTTAGGAGAGGGTAACTATGAAGCACAAAGTGGTTTTTTTCTCATGATCCAATTCTAAAGGAAAGGTCCCAACTCTCAAGTAATGACAGTATCCATGGAGTAACTTTTTTCCAAGATGACCATTGTGAAAAATAGCCCTTGTTGGAAGCCTATAGAATTGTTTAAAAAATTAGTCCCATTCCTTTATAAACATGGCTCCCATATGAAGAAGCTACTAATTGGTGGGGGTACTAAAACCATTTGCTTGAGTGAAAAGAAACTTCTTTCTCAGATCACTAAATATACTTTTAACTTTGGAGTAATCATTCAGTTTCTTGGACTAAGATATTTTTAGATCAAGAGTAAATATTTGAATTAAGAACTCTGGTGACAGCGCTGGGAGCGTTTCAGAAAGTTAGGATGGTAATCTCATATTCAGTCTAATTTTCCCTGAATTCATGCCTCAACAGTGTGTAATGAATACACTTTCGGTGGAGTCATTTTCCTTTTATGAGAAATGCAAGGCCCCATCTTCTTCTTATTTCTTAAGAAAGATTTGTCTGGTTTATAGTGTCAGAAGTGGTTTTAAAAATCCAGGCAGTATTGAATTCACACAGAATAATTCAGAAAAACCTGGTAGTAAAATTCATAGAGAAACAATTATTTAAAAAGCAATTAGCATCGTATAGCAAAATAATGAATTTGTATTCTCTACTAGTCTCCTGTTGGAGCCATATCCCCTTATCTTGAGTTCTCAAAGGTTTCATCCAAAAGAACTAGGCCCAGATTGATCTCCCTTCATCCAAGCAATTTTGTCTATTTGCCCTAGGCCTCCTCCTAACCAGCAGGTCTCAGTGCCCCCACCAGGACACTCCCCAGATTGGCTCTAGGAGAGCTCTCATTTCTCCCTGAGTCAGGCTGCTTGCAGCTAGCCTCAACCACAAGCTCACCTATGCTCTCGAGTTTTCAGCATTTAGTCTGTTGTGGATGGAAAAGTAGATACCCAAAGTCTTTAAAATTGTATCTAAAAAGAATAAAGAGACTTTGAATGAGGGCCTGAGGAGCTAGCTCTCTGAGGAAGAAAGCTCATCAGTGTGGTGACTTCTCTCAGCTGCTTGACCGCTTTGTCTTCCGTGTTCCAGTAAATTGCGTTTTGATTTCACACACACACACACACACACACACACACACACACACACACACACAGAGAGAGAGAGAGAGAGAGAGAGAGAGAGAGAGAGAGAGAGAGAGAGAGTATACAGGTATATGTAGATGTGTATACAACCCTATTATACTCTATAATAGGTATGTCTATAACATACGTGTCTCGTGTGTGTTTATTTAACCACCTATTTTTATCCCTGGTAATTGCCATTGTTCCCATTTATTTAGATGTTAAAATCTATGAAAATAAGCAGCATCTTTTGAGTACCTGTTTAAGCACCCACATACCTGGAAGTCTTCAAAGTGATTATAAATTTCCACTGGACTCTTAATTCACTTGGTCAAGACAAGTGCAACTGAGGACCAATGTAGCACATTACCTTATTACTTATGAGAAAAATCTTTCACTGCCCAATTTAGTATTTTGCATAATATAAGAATGTATTTGTTGGCCGGGCGCGGTGGCTCAAGCCTGTAATCCCAGCACTTTGGGAGGCCGGGGCGGGTGGATCACAAGGTCAAGAGATCAAGACCATCCTGGTCAACATGGTGAAACCCCGTCTCTACTAAAAATACGAAAAATTAGCTGGGCATGGTGGGACGTGCCTGTAATCCCAGCTACTCAGGAGGCTGAGGCAGGAGAACTGCCTGAACCCAGGAGGTGGAGGTTGTGGTAAGCTGAGATCGGGCCACTGCACTCCAGCCTGGGTAACAAGAGCGAAACTCCGTCTCAAAAAAAAAAAAAAAAAAAAGAATGTATTTGTTGTATTTAATGGAAATATGTATATAGTTAAAGTTGGCATTGGTTGTTGGGAAAACGGGATTGCTGGAATAGCACTTAAATAAAACAAATAGTACTGACTTATTAGAAATATTAATTATGAAAGAAAGATAATGGATTATAGTTGCAGATAATGGTTTTGGAGACACCGCTAGTTGAAATTCATCCTGAGGCCTATTTATAATTGGCACAATTAGAGATTTTGAGAATTTAGCAGCCTTGATTTATTTACAGGCATTCATATAGCACTTGAGTCAGGGGTGAGGTAAGGGACAGAGGTGGGTAGGGAATTAATTGCTTTATATTTAAGTTCTATGGAATTTCACATGTCTATTTTGGGGAAGAAAGAATTGTCTCTAGAGAGAGAACATCAGGTTATTTAACAAGATTTAATAAATTTGGGTCCTTTTATCGATCAAACTTCATACTAGATCAGATAACAAAAAAACTGAATATGGCTTTACATTTGAGGCTATTTTATTTTCTATGGTGCCAATGAACTAAGTTTCTATAATTTTCCTTTCACTACTTGAAATTTTATTTATCCATCAGATGTTTATTGATACCTACTGTGTATTCAGTGCTATACTAGCCACTTGGGATCCATCAGTGAAAAGATAAGTAAATCATTTAGTATGTTAGGAGATGATCAGTGCACAATTCAGTTGTGAATGACAGATAAAAGAATAAGTTGATAAATTAGATTTTATCAAAATTAAAATCTTCTGCTCTTTGAAAACATTATTAAGAAAATGAAAAGATAAGCCACAGACTGTAAGAAAATATTTTCAAAGAATATGTCTGATAAAAAGCTTATATCCAGAAAATATAAAGAACTTTGAAAACTCAATAATATACAACATATTATTTAAATGAGCAAAAGATTTGATCAGGCACTTCACCCAAAAAAAAAGAAAAAGGTGGTATATGAACACATAAAATGATGCTCAATATCAATAGTCATTAGGAGATTGCAAATTAAACCCATGAGACACTATTACACATCCTTTAGAATGACTGACATTTAAAAGACCGAACATAGCAAGATTTTTGAGTATATGGAGAAACTGGAACCCTCGTAAGTTGCTGGCAGTAAAGTAAAATGGTGCAGTAAAGTAAAATGGTACAGTAAATGGTACAGGCTTTGGAGACAGTCTGACAGTTTTTAAAAAGTTAAACATATATTTACCGTATTGGCCAGCCATTTTATGCCTACATCTTCACACAAGAGAAAGGAAACCTTTTTTTTTTTTTTCCTTTGAGATAGGGACTCACTCTGTCAACCCATCTGGAGTGCACTGGCATGATCATAGCTCACCATAACCTCAAACTCCTAGGCTCAAGTGATCCTCCTGCCTCAGCTTTCCCAGTAGCTGAGACTATAGGTATGCACGGCAACCCCCAGCTAATATATATATATATATATATTTTTTTTTTTACTCCAGTAGTTTTCTTATGCAACCATAGATCTGTTTTCTGTCACTACACAGTAGCTTACATTTCCTAGAATTTTATAAAAATTAGAATTCTATTATAAAAATAGAATTTTATGCACTTGTTTGTCCTTTCACTCAGTATATTAATTTTGAGATCCATTTATGTTGTAGCATGTATCAATAATTCTCCCTTTTTATTGCTGTATAGTATTCCACTGTATATGTATACTATAATTTCTTTATCCGTTCACTTCAGGATGGGCATTTAGACCATTTATAATTTGCAGCAATACAAATAACGTAGCTATGAGCATCTGTGCACAACTCTTTATAAAAACATATGCTTGGCTGGCCATGGGGACTTATGCCTGTAATCCCAGTGCTTTAGGAGGCTGAGGTGGGAGGACCACTTGAGGCCAGGAATTCAAGGCCAACCTGGGCAACATAGTGAGACACCATCTCTACAAATATATATATATGTGTATATATATGTGTATACATATACATATATATATGTATACACATATATATACACATATATATGTATACACACACACACATATATATATATATATATTCAAGATAGAACAAATAGATGCTTTGGAGCCAATTGACCAGATTGAAGACCTAGCTCCCCATTTAGTGGCTTGAAATCTTGGGCAGATTTGCATAATTTTTCAGATGATTTTTCTCTACTGCATAATGGAGATAATATAACTTAGAGTCCTAAAGGATAAATAAGACAAGGTACTTAGAGTTCTTTCCTTGCCTTCAAATCTGGACTCAGGAGGAGGTAGATTAAGTGCCTGCCTACATGGTATGAGTTGAGATATGTAAGAGTAATGTTCCCTGTTATCCTTGGATAGTACTTGTATTAGTTCATTTTCACAGTGCTATAAAGAACTATTGAGGCTGGGCAATTTATTTAAAAAAAGAGGCTTAATTGACTCACAGTTCTGGGGAGGCCGCAGGAAACACAATCATGGCAAAAGGGGAAGCAAAGCACATCTTACATGGTGGCAGGAGAGAGAGAGAGAGAGACAGAGAGAGAGAGAGACAGAGAGAGAGAAGAAAGACAGAGTGAGAGAGAGAGAAGAAAGACACACACAGAGAGAGAAGAGACTACCAAACACTTTTAAACCATCAGATCTTGTGAGAACTAACTCACTATCACCAGAACAGCATGGGGAAATCACCGTCCCTTCCAATCCAATCACCTTCTACTAGGGGTTTACAATTCTACCCTGGTATTACAATTAAAGGTAAGATTTGGTTGGGGACACAGCCAAACCATATCAGTACTAATGGAGGAATTCCACAATTTGAGGAGATTCGTTCTTTTTGGATCGAGTGTTGCAAATTCTGGGATTTTTTTTTTTTTTTAATTCAAAAGGATGGTACACTAACCTATGTGTTTCTATTACAGTTTCTAAATTCATTGGTTGAATCAGTTTTTCTCCTTGCAATAGTGGCCAAGACAGTTGACTTCAACCATTTTTTAGATCTTAGTTGAAATGTTAGTTATTACGAGAAGTGTTCCTTAACCTCTTCAGTGTAGGATAGTTATGCCCTTGGGGTGCTCCTCTGGTTCCACACTCCTCTCTTTCTTAATTTTTAGTGTGTTGGTTGTTATGTCTGCCATTCTACTATTGTGTGAGCTCCGTGTAGGGACTGGGTATGGCTTGTTAATTTCCATATTCACAAATATCATAATAACTAATTGTTGAGTGAATGAATAAAGTTTTTAAAGAAGGGGGAAGTTAGAGATGAAGGAGGTGGGAAGCTCTAAAAACCAGTTCTCCCACTCTTGAGTTTTGCTTCAGGCTGGCCCTTCTGTCCTTTCATCAGTTCCAGATGGAGAAATTTTTAATACAATATAGTGCAAAAAAGCTTCACCCCTCTAAAATGACACCTAGGCCACAGTCCAGGTTAACAACAAAGAAGAAGCTATAAGGAGCTAATCCTTGGGAGTAGAGTAATGATATGGAAAGAAAACTAATCTGGAAATAAAGAGATCCATGACCTCAAGCCTAACCTCTTGAAACCTAGATTATTTTTATCTGTAAGAAGTTCTGTTGCCCACCCTGCTTATCTTATAATTTTGTTTGAGTCAAAAGAGAGAAGTATGAGTCCTGAATTGCTGTAGAAAGTAAAAATTCATTATGAAGGGGGTTGTATAAAGTCTCATTAGAGGCAGTCTTGCAAATCTTACTTAACCTTTGTAATACTAAAGTTGATGTTCTCTGAACTCTCTCTTAGGCCCTTTCCTCACTTTGGATAGTCTTCCAGACAATCTCATTTTCTCCCATAGATTTCATTAGCATCTTCATCTGAATGACCACCACATCTTTCTCCAGCTCAGGCTTCTCTTTAAGCACTGCCTTCTACACCTCTTTTCTTGGATGACATCTCAAACTCAACATGTTCTAAACTCAGCTCTTTGCCCCAAACATGCTCTCACCTCCAGTATTGCTACTTAATTGCCCACATTAGAAACCTGACGTTACCTTTTCCACATCCTCTACTATTCCACATGCAGTCAATCACCTGGTACTTTTGATCTTCCTCCTAAGAATGTCTTTAATCTGTTCAGTCTTCTTCATATCAGAACTACTACCGTCATCCAAGGTACCATCTTATCTCACCTTAATTATTGCAGTAGTATTCTGACTTCCTTAACACTAATCTTACAACCTGGCTCCTGTCTGATTTTCTAAACCGATTCATGCCCCTTTCTCCCTAGCATTCTGTGTCCCAATCATATTAAACTTGTTTTCATGCCTTCAGTGCACCACACTCACTCTTATTTCTAGTCTTTGCATATGTTCTTCTCTTTGTTTTGAATACTCTTCATTACTCCTTTCTTCCCCTATCTGCTCACCTGCACTGAAATAAAACCAATTTAGCAAGTCTCAATTTAAAGCTTACTTTCTATAGAATGCCTTCCCTGATTCCCTAATTATAATTGCCTTAGATTACATTCATGTAATGTGCACTTTATTATCATTGATTGTTTGGCCTAAATCATCTTTAAGGTAGGGAGTAGTATGTCTTATTCAAGGCTGTATCTCTAGTGCCTAATACAATGCCTGACATCAACTAGGCATTTAATAAATGGTTGCTGAGTGAATGAATAAAAAATAAATTACAGGGCCAGGCGCTGGGGCTCAAGCCTGTAATCCCAGCACTTTGGGAGGCCGGGGCGGGTGGATCACGAGATCAAGAGATCGAGACCATCCTGGTCAACGTGGTGAAACCCCGTCTCTACTAAAAATACAAAAAATCAGCTGGGCATGGTGGCGCGTGCCTGTAATCCCAGCTACTCAGGAGGCTGAGGCAGGAGAATTGCCTGAACCCAGGAGGTGGAGGTTGTGGTGAGCCGAGATCGCGCCATTGCACTCCAGCCTGGGTAACAAGAGCAAAACTCCATCTCAAAAACACAAAAAAAATTACAATAGCTACACATGATAGTATATACTATATAGCTATATAGATAGTATTTATTTTTTATTCATTACATATTTTATTTTTAGAATTTTTTCATAGCAGTTTCAATTTGTCCCTAGAAAAGTAAGAAAGACCAATTCTTGAAAATTTATTTTACTTTTGTTTGTGTATTTTTTTTTTTTTTTGAGACGGAGTTTCACTCATGTTACCCAGGCTGGAGTGCAATGGCGCGATCTCGGCTCACCGCAACATCCGCCTCCTGGGTTCAGGCAATTCTCCTGCCTCAGCCTCCTGAGTAGCTGGGATTACAGGCACGCACCACCATGCCCAGCTAATGTTTTGTATTTTTAGTAGAGACGGGGTTTCACCACGTTGACCAGGATGGTCTCGATCTCTTGACCTCGAGATCCACCCGACTCGGCCTCCCAAAGTGCTGGGATTACAGGCTTGAGCCACCGCACCCGGCCCTTGTTTGTGTATTTTGAATAGCTCTCACTAGAGTCTCAATTTGTATTGAGTTATTCCAGAATAAGAAATACCTGAACCAAATGATTCCCATATTATTCCTCTATACAATTATTGTTAGAATTACTTTTTTGTCTGCTTTAATATCAGGGATAGGAAGGTATCAATGGTGTGAACGAATTTGACTACTTTGTCCTGGAAGTAATTATGCTGTTGTCAATTTTCTGAGACTAACATATGGGAGAATTCTGTGATCACAGTTTTGACTCTGTATCTGTCTTAAGCCCAAGCTAGATGCAAACATTTCCTGCTAATACTCTGGCTTTTCCATTGTTGCTGTATAAGAAACTATGGAGGATATTAAGGATGAGGCAGTAAAAGAACAGACTGAATGTGGTTCTACTGACAACCAGGAAAGTTATTTAAAATGACATGAATAGTCAGGTTGTAATAAAGGTTTGTTAAAACATTTAGTATTGTACAACTAGTGTCCACATTAATCAATCCCATGTGCCCTAATTAATACCTTGCTAAAATGTATGTTGATTTTCAAGGAAAACAACAGTTTTTAGCATCTGTAGACATGTTGCACATGTTTGAATCTATCATTAACAGGTTAATTGAGTACTGAATATTGAGCAGAATAACAGCGTTGGAATGCCTACAGTAAGTGATGAACTTTACATATAGCCATATCACACAGGGACCCTACAAGAGAGACCTACCCTCATTTTACTAATGAGGAACCTGAAGATAGAGATATAAAGTCACTTGTTCAAAGACACACAACTAGTATAGAGAAAGAAACCCCAGGTCTAAATATAAATCTATCTCACTCAAAATATTCTTTTTACTACATTGCATTACCTCTCTGGAAAAGATAATTCCTTGTTCTAGGTATATTAATTTACTAGGATTGCCATTAGAAATTAGCACAAACTTGATGGCCTAAAAGAACATAAATTTATTCTTTCCCAGAACTGGAAGCCAGAAGTCTGAAATCAAGGTGTTGTCAGGGCTACACTTTCTCAGAAGACTCTAAGTAAGGAAGAGCCATTCCTTGCTTTTCCAGGTTCTGGTAGCTCGAGGTTCCTTTGCTTGTGGCTATGTAACTCCAATTTGTGCCTCTGTCTTCACATGGCCTTCTGCTCTGTCTCTCTGTCTTCTCCTCTTCTGTCTCTTATAAGAAAATGTTATTGGATTTACGGATTACCTGGGTAATTCAGGATTACCTCATCTAGAAATCCTTTACCTCCTTACATCCGCACAGATCATTTTTCCAAATAAGATTGCATTCTCAGGTTTCAGGGATTGGAATGTGGGTGTTCTTTTGGAAGGTCACCATTAGATCCACTACGCTGGATATTGCAGAAATTGTTATGAGAGATTCTTCTATTTTAGATATATCTGAGATTCTTTCTTTTCTTTTATTTCTTTCTTTCGTTTGTTCTTTCTTTCTTTTTATTTATTTCCCTCCCTTCCTCCCTCCCTCCCTTCCTTTCTTTCTTTTTCTTTCCTCCCTCTCTTTCTCTTTCTTTCTTTCTTTCTTTCTTTCTTTCTTTCTTTCTTTCTTTCTTTCTTTCTTTCTTTCTCTTTCTTTTCTCTCTCTCTCTTTCTTTCTCCCTCCCTCCCTTCCTCTTCCTTCCTTCTTTTCTTTTGTTCTTTTCTCTTCTTTTCTTTCCTGCCTTGAAAGGTGGCAAAAATTAAGTAAGGACTTGGAGAAATTCCGTGAAATTCATGGAATTTCTCCCTCTGTCTGTCTCGGTCTCGCTCTATCACCCAGGCTGCAGTCTGGAGTACACTTCTGTGATCTTGGCTCACTGCAGGCTTGACCTCCTGCGCTCTAGTGATCCTCTCACTTCAGCCTCCCAAGTAGCTGGGACCACAGGCACACACCAGCTCACCAAGAAAATTTTTGTATTTTGTTGTCAAAATGGGGTTTTGGCACATTGCCCAAGCTGGTCTTGAACTCTTGAGCTCAAACAATCTGCCCACTTTGGCCTCCCAAAGTGCTGGGATTACAAGCATGAGCCACTGAGCCCAGCCTGTCTTTGAACTATTTAATAGTCAAAGTTTTGCTAATGTATATAGAGAGATGAAAACGTCTGGTTCATGCTGATTGTCCATCAGGGCTATCAGTAAAACAGTGAGTGACACTGTCATTACTAGAACAGGGATGATAACATCTTATAGGGGTACTGTTCATGCATCTGGAGTGGCTTCTTTAAATCTGGGATGCATCTGCTCCATTTGGTCATAAATGGAAACATCAGTAAATAAGTTTAAAGACATCCTTGTTTGCCTCTCTGATGGCAACCTCCAATCCATATATCCACGCAGTCTATTTTGCTATATCTTCGATGAATTTCTCCAACTTCTTACTTAATTTTTGCTAACTTTCAAGGCAGGTTTTTTTTTTTTTAAATATGGAATCGTGCTTTATTACCTAGCCCTATTTGTACTTTTCTGAATATGAAGTTTGGCCACTATTCTAAGATTTCATGAATAATTCTATGATTGCCCTCTGCCTAAATTGCATAACCCTATAACATATTAGATCAGGGTTCAGTGCCCTGTCATCTTTTAACTTTTTGGAAACTTTCACCCCCAGTCACACTGTGTATCTTCTAATTCCAGGGCACTACACACCTCTCTCCATTTAGGTCTTCATGATTGTGGAGATTGCAAATGTATCATTATGTCCATTAGAAGATGTCAAAACTTTACATAAGTATAAGAAAACCTTTCTAGCCTGTACACTTATATATTAGGAAACCTTTCTAGCAGTACACTTGATGAGTTCCAAAATGTTATTAGTTTTTTTTTGGGTTACAGGTTCATATTTAAGCTAATATCACTAGGAAACAACTGAAAGTGGCTCACAAATTCTTTTTTGAGTTATGTCTAATATATCAAATACCATCATCGAAAAAATGTAATTTGTGTTGTTTTCCCCAAAAATGCTTCCCTTGCATTTGTACTTATTAGGAATAAGTAATAGCCAATATCTATCTATTGCCTTTGATTTATGAGGCCCTATACTAAACATTTACATGAGTTGCCTCATTAGGTCTCCAATAATGTGGTACAACTACTGCCTATATTTTACAGATGAAGAAACTGAGGCGGTACTGCTACTTTCTTCTTATACAACCTAATGAAACCGTCTTACTAGGGTCATCTCTTTTGGCTTGAATGTCACTACTTTAGTGAGATTTTATTCACTGCTTTTTCTTGAACATTGGCAAAATGTCGAATAGAACTAATTCATGAGAGAGTCATTTTTTAAATTATTTTGTTTACTGAAAGGCAGAAATTATTCTGAACACTGAGAATGTACTGGTAAGCAATTGTGAAGGCAGCTTTTAACATGGCCCGGGATGATCGCCACATCCTCTATTTTCACCTCCTTGTGTAATTTCCTCTCCTTTAGTATTGGCTAGACTTAGTGACTAATTTCTAATAAAGTACAAGAGTGACAGGATGTCACTTCCAAGATTAAGTTTTTAAAAAGCTTGTAGTTTTTCTCTTGAGTCTCTCTATCACTCTTTCCTGAATTGTTCTCCCTGAGGAAAGGCAAGGGCCAAGCCATGAAGCATCCCTGTGGAGGTCCACACATGGCAAGTCTCCTCTTCTTCAGTCCAGAGTTCAGATGAAACCACAGCTCTGTCTGACAGTTTCATCACAACCTCATGAGAAACTTTGACCCAGTGGCACCTACCTATAGTGAGCCCAGATTCCTGATCCACAGAAACTATGGAATGATGTTTGGTTTTTTTAAAGTTACTCAATTTGGGGGTAAGTTGTTATGCTGTAATAGATAACTAACACATCCAAGAACCACACCCTCATGGAATTTATACTGTAATAGAGATTATGGACACACATATACATGTGCATACTTACACACATACAGGATATAAATAAGGAAGATACTAGTAACTAGTTCTAAGAAGAAAGTAAAGCAGGGTAGAATGAATTGGGATGCTTTAGCTATCTTGACCACACAAGGAAACACCTTTCTGTAGAGATAACATTTGAGCTGCAAGTGAAGAAATCAGCTACACGGAGATGTAGGAACAGAACAGTCTGGGCAGAGGCAACAGTCTGGACAACTAGACTAGGGCTAATAGGAATGAGGTTGGTTTGTTTGAGAGACAGAATAGGCAAAGAAGCACAGTGAACAAAAGAAAAATGTTAGAAGATGATAACAGAAAGATGGTCATGAACAGATAATGGAGAGACATATTGGTCATAGTTTTGAATTTTAATTTCATTATTATGGCACTATATATACCTTGTAGAATTTTAGCCAAGGAATGATATCATCTGTCCTGCATTTCAGGAATTCTAGCTTGTGTTTAGGTAGTGGATTATATGGTGCAACATTGGAAGCAGATAAATCAATTAGGAGACCAGATAAGAGAGAATTGTGATTTTTGTTGATGATAGCAGAGATAGTGAGGAATGGTTGGGTTTCAAAGGTACTTTTGTGTGTGGGTTAATGGGGCTTATTGATGGATTAGATGTGGTTGGTGAGGCAAAAAGAGTTGCTGATGTTTGATCAACTGGTTGGGTAGATGGTGGCACCTTTCACTGAGATGAGAGAAGTACAGTTAGGTTGGAAGAGGAAGTGGCAACATGGATAATATGGAATCCAGAATAAGTTGGTTTAGGGTATTAGAACTAACGAGAAAGGTGCTCATCAATTGCAATGCCATATTTTATGCCAGTTCTTGCTTTGGAAAACCATTTCCAACATCTCATAAGATCTTGTTTCCTTGTACTTCCATTTTTTTAATCTTTGTGGTGGAATTTTTTTCAGAGACTATTTGAGAATTTGTAAGTAATATACACTGACTCCCACTTTTCAATATAGCAAGTTAATCAGACATATTCTCTCTTATAGAATGCTAGAAAATCCACTGAGGAAAAAATCAGTGTAGTATTTTGATTATAACTTATTAAAACACAGATATCAAATACAAGATAAACTTTGGTCTTTCCTTGATTGAGACTTTGTTATAGCTTCTAATCATGCCTTTCCCTATTCATTAGTAGCTCATTCATTTCCCTTATGCCTCCTCACTCACCTTAAAGTTTAAGTTTTGGTAGCTTTGCTATAAGTTCTACTAGTGCCTTGGGTTATTTTAGTGGATCATTGTTTCCTTTCTTCTAGAAACTCTGTAGTGAGAATAAGTAGTAAGAATAATTGTGGTTATATTGGTGCATTTGTTCCATAAGACCAAATTATCAGAGAATTCCAGAGGAAATGCTATTAATACCAATATTGTTTTGTAATGAAAGGGTAAACAGCTGTCAAACTAAATGTCTTAAAGATTTTAAAAAAGAAAAAAAAATGTATATAATCTAGGCTAGTCAAACATCAGTGCCTGGCATGAGGAATTAGCAAAAATTTCTTTAGGTATCTATGGACTACCAAATATGCATGATTCTCTAGCCCACTAGAAAATTTAGAACTGATTCTCAGATACTAAAATATAAAACTGAGGGGCTTATACTTGATCTGCTAATTCTGAACCAATGTATTGCAACTACTGTGCATTATGAAATACTAGTATGAACTGGCATATTATAAAATTAAATTGTATTCTATAGTTCATTTTATTGTTCCATCAGATTTTGATATCCTCACTTTAAATAATTCATGGGAAGAAATGATCACTTCATAATGCCACAAACTCACAGCAGGCAAAACTAATTTTACACAATATGAAAACAGATTTTATTTATTTAAAAGGAATATTAAAAAAAACAACAACTTTTTTGACACCAGCTGCTGGGAAATAAATAGAATACTTTATGACAAAAAAAATCCAAATCTATAAAAGCTCTTCCTGGGAGACCAGGTTGAGAATTGTAAAGATACATTTAAATGCCCTGGTCAATGCTATAAGCCTTGTTTTGAGGGAAAAAGAACTCTCCTATCTGCTTACTCTCTGTGGGGATAAAATGATACTGGGAGAAAATTGACTTTACAAAAGCCCACCTGAAACCTACAACATAATGCCAATGAAGTGGCAAGCTTTAGGCATCACTTCAAAGACCCCCTATTAGTATAAAGAACATCTGTAGGTAAACAGTAACTGGTGTCCTTAAATACAAAGTAGAAATTATTGCTTAGCTTTGTCCAAACCAGACCTTGATTAGAAGTGGAAAAGAATATTTTGGAGTGACCACAACAACTTTCCTTTCACTGTGCCTTTAAGAATGGAATGAGAAAATAAGGTGAAAATATAATGAAAGTATTTTCTTTGGGAGAGTTTATTAGATGGACATTATAATACAAATATAACCTATTTTTAATACCAAAAATAAAAAAAATCCGGGCTTTCTCTTCATTGTGATAACAATTCCATATCTAACTCAATCAGACACTTGCTTCAGACAAAGAATGGGACTCCTGCCACGGGTGGGTCTGGGTTTAATCTCAGGAGCCTGAGGGTCCAGGCATCCAGACGGTTTGCAGCCCTTTTCCCTGAGGCTTCAGGGAAGATCAGAGGTGGGAAGAGGCAGGGACTGGAGCAAAGGAGCTAAGAGGTGGATGGAAAAGAGAAAAAAAAAACAGTGTAAAATCAAATATTTTAGCGCCAAAGAAATGAAAACACATTCTGTTGATAATGTAAATGCTATTTATTGAATTTTTACTTTTCAAAAATGTTTAACTTAAAAATTTTTGCTGACAGTGGGAATGTAAATCTAAGAATAAGAGACTGACTCACCAGAAGAAGTTTATTATTGTCTGATAACAGCTGAATTCCGGTCTTTTATGTGTACTGTAAAATGGGGCAGATTTGTATATCCATGACGTCATAGGCACTGTTGGAAAGGCTTGTCTCTGGTATTGTCATAAGTTTCCTACATGAGCAGTTATAAGTCATGAATTAGAAATTCATTTTAGATTTTGAAGCATTACAAATTTAGAAGGACCTAAGTTAGGCTCTATTATTATTAAACTTTTCAAGATATAAAATATTAATACAGTATAGCAGAGATTTAAAATGTTTAGTGGGTATTACCAAACTGTTTGATAGCATTGGTCTTTTCAGTAGCTATTTGTATTTTCTAGGGCAATAGCATATATACAGAAAATGGGTTTTCTTTCTCCTTACTATGTCAGTGCAATCTAATATGTACATTAGTTAGTGAGATTTCTTTGGGAAAAATAGAAAGAGCTTTGAGATTCTGAAACAGGATGTCTAAGTTCAAAGTCTGGCTAAATTTCACTTACTACTTGTTGAACTTGTACAACTTATTTTAACCTTTCTGTGCCTTATTTTTAAAATTTTGCAAAATGGTGTTAATAATACCTGTCTATCTATAAGATTCTCTGCTAGGTGCAGTGGCTCATGCCTGTAATTTCAGTACTTGGGAGGCTGAGAAGGGAGGATTGCTTGAGCCCAGAAGTTTAAGACCAGTCTGGACAACATAGTGAAACCCCATATCTCAAAAAATAAAATTAGCCAGATACAGTTGTATGCACCTGTGTTCCCAACTACTAAGGAGGCTAGGGCAGGAGGATTATTTGAGTCCAGTAGGTGGAGACTGCAGTGTGGCAAGATCACGCCATTGCACTCCAGCCTAGGTGATAGAGTGAAACTTTATCTTAAAAAAAAAAAAAAAAAAAAAAAAAAAAAAAAAGATTCTCTTGTTACTTAGTGAAATAATTAATGGAAAAGTTCCTGGGGTAAGCTTAGAGAGCCATAAAAATGTTGATTTAATCCTATTAATAAATAGTATATAAATTACATTCTTCAAAGGCACTTGTATTTTAAAGCATTTAAAGTATTACAGTTGTATTACTGCATTTTAAGGGATGACTGTACATATGCCATGTAATATGTGTAAAAGTGACTCTCTTTCTTCTGAGTGTTTTGCTGTAACACAACCAGAGTTATAAGGCAAACATTTACCAAAACAAAGCTGGTGCAGCAATGTTAGTATCAGGCAACCTGTGTTGTGTCGTAATAACTTTTCAATAAATCAATATATGTGAACCAGACTATTTTCTTATGTATAGAAGAGATAAGTTATTTTAGAATCCTATTGAAAATAGAAGAAATGAATCAAAAACTTCCAATATTTTAATTTCTTTGATTTTTCTAGGATTTCTACTTTCTAGAATATAAAGCTCTTCTTTTTATGGAAACCTTAGCTTTACTTCAGCATGAAGCTTCTTCATAATGCAAGGGCTAACAGATAAAATTAGAGTTAAATATTATTTAAACAGAATTATTTAAAGGTCATGTTACTGTTATGAAATTGTACAGGTTCCAAAATAAGTCTAGTCACCTTTACGCCTACTTAGATTGATTCTGTAAGTCAATCATCAAACACAAAATATTGGCCTAAAATATTCATCATTTTTTATGTACTAGGAATACTCACTTCTAATTGGGAGAAGCCAGGTTCGTTTGATTCACAAGTTTAGTATCTAAGATCTAAAACATCATAGATATTCATGCAATTAAAACAATTAAACTTACATATTGACTTTGAGCCAAGAGAATTTTAAAAATAGAAAAGATAATGTTTCATAGCTTTTAGATATACAAGGACATCATTTTTATTTATAGAATAATGCATTGTGCTTAGTTACAAAATGTCAAAGCTTTTGTCATTAGTGAAATTGGGGTGGCTGTCCCTTTGTTCTCTTGTGGAATTTACTTTGCTAGATGGATTGCCACATTCTTTGAAGACAATTGCCTTGATATTGATACCAGTCATCATGCCTTCACTAGATCTGGAGATGGTCAATAAAGTATATGAGGAGTACTAGTATACTAAGTCATAATAAAATTAGCTGAATGTTATATATATCAAAGAATGAGGTGATTTTGGTAGGTAAAAGGTAGTCCAACCTGCACTTTTGTTGAAAAAAAATTACTGTTGTTATCAACCTGGCATTCCATCCAAACCCGAATTTGAGTTTATACAAAGGGCCACGTTGAAATTCAGCAAGATAGCATGGACTGGGCCAGGTGTGGCAGACAGAGGACAGGATTCTACTGACTTGGCAGAGTGGGACTTTAGGTTATCTTCTCCAAAGTGACATTAAATTCCTCTCTGTGCTATCACGACAGCTTTTTTTTTTTTTTTCAGACCTGCCTATAGACTTAATCTTTTTCATGAAAACAATGCAGAAAAGCTGGTTGAAATATGAACAGATATAAACATGGAGATAAAATATTAGCATGTTGATAGTAGTTTTCAAACATAATGAGTAATGAAATTTAAGCGGGGTCCAGGTGGAATAGGATCCTAGAATCCTAGAATAAAAATATATCATTTTATAGGTGGAAGTATAGTCCCATTCCTCTGTTTAAAAGATGAGGTAGATAAAGTCCAAGATCTTTCAGTTGGAGTGTTTGAAGGAGTTGGGACTAGAAGCACGTCTCTGGTCTCCAGTCAAGTGCCTTTTCTAGTTGAGCTTGATTTCTTTATATCTGGATAATAAAATCAATCTCATACAATGATATAGGTCATGTTTTTTTCAAGGCAGTTAGGTGTTCATTCATTCCTATACCATCAATAATAATGACAAACATTTATATAGTGCTTGTAGCTTAGGCAGTACCCTAATTGCTGCCTAGCAGGCTGTAAGCACTATATGTATATTGCTATAGGAATGTTGCCTGACGCGAATAGATACTGAAGAGTAGTTTTCCTTATATTGCCTTTTGCTTAATATTGCCCCTTTTTAAAATCTTCATAAGATTAACTAGATACTGTTGTCCTCACTTTAGAGTTGAATGAGGAAACTGAAACACAGAGACCTTAAATTAAATATATTCACCAAGGAAATCAAGCCATTAATTGGTAAAGCCTGGATTTGAACCCAGACAGTCTGGGTTTCTGAGAGTGTGCCCTTATCCACTATGCTGTGTATTTTTCCAGTAATTTTTAGTTGGATAAATGCTTAAAAATAACATGCATAAGTTCTCTGTGCTCCAGAAAAACCAGTTTCAAGAAAGAATAAAATATATGTAAATGGCAGACAAACCCATTATATTTCAAAAAGGTTGGAGGCACTAGAGATTGAAAAAAAGAAATCATGAGAGACATACAATAGGTTGGGGAAATGGGATTTTAATTGTTCTTTATGACTGGAGAGCAAAATTAGGTCCAATGGGTAGGAATTACAGGAGATAAATCCAGGCTTAATATGGCAATGCAGTAACCAGAATAGGCAACCTTGTTAGTGAGCCCCCCATCTTTTTGTATTCAAGCTGTGTTACTGGTCCCTATTGCTACAGATTGGATTGCTGCACTGGAATAGTACATTTGGAGCACAGTTATGCTCAGTTAGGTCAGAGGTAAGGGATGTCATTAAATTTCACCTGAAACTATATTGTAAATATGTAAGGGCAAGAGCTCCAGACAGATCTGGGTTTGGATCCTGGCACAATCACTTATTTGCTTCAAGAATTTAGTCAAGTTGGCCAGGCATGGTGGCTCACGCCTGTAATCCCAGCACTTTGTGAGGCCAAGGCGGGCGGATCACAAAGTCAAGAGATTAAGACCATCCTGGCCAACATGGTGAAACCACGACTCTACTAAAAATACAAAAATTAGCTGGGCATGGTGATGCACACCTGTAGTCCCAGCTACTCAGGAAGCTAAGGCAGGAGAATTGCTTGAACCCAGGAGGCTTCAGTGAGCTGAGGTCGTGCCACTGCACTGCAGCCTAGCACCTTGTGACGGAGCGAGACTCTGTCTAAAAAAAAAAAAAAAAGAATTTAGTCAAGTTACTTAATTCTAACTTCTCTGAGTCCCGGTTTCCTCATCCATGATTGGGATAGTTGTGCTAATCTCCTAGAGTTGTGGTGAGGAGAAGTAAATGAGATCATTATCTGAAATGCCTAACACTGTGCCAGGTACATAGTAAATGCTCAGTGTATATTCAATTTTTTAGGAATGAGAGACTCATTAATTTTTCAAAAACAAAATATAGTGCTAATTATTCTCTTATATGGGCAAGGAAGCTTGGCTTAGAAGGTAATAGAACTTTATGCTCACAATTCTGTCATTGCCTTAGACAAGGAACCATTAACTCTGGATGGTGAAAAGTGCTTGTAAAGGAAGCTTTG
This sequence comes from Sapajus apella, assembly GCF_009761245.1. Taxonomy (NCBI): domain Eukaryota; kingdom Metazoa; phylum Chordata; class Mammalia; order Primates; family Cebidae; genus Sapajus; species Sapajus apella. The sequence continues at coordinate 6,254,432 of NW_022436980.1, forward strand.
TAAATCAACTTATTTAAGATGCAATAGAGCAGCTTATGATTTTAAAGCATCCTGTGGTGAATCCTTTTAGAATGTGAATAATCACCCCCTAATTTCTCTGTTTGGAAAGTTCACAATTTGGCTTATTGTGTCTTCTTAAAGCAGAGAGTACACCTGCACTCTTATTTCAGTATTTTCATGCTGGGCTTACTTTCAGAGAAATACAGGGTGCCTCTTGGATTCGGTAAGGCATAGGCTAGGTAAGTGATAAAACATACAAGGTCCCTGAAGTCATTAACTGTACTTTGTGATGTGTACATTTTAATGAGTGTGAAAACTCGTATAGATCAGTTGATCTAGACTATATTGAGGATCATTGCACATAAGAATGTTGCCTAACTTGAAAAGTTAGACAATGAAGAGTAACTTTTCTTATACTGTCTTCTTTTTCTCTGAAATTTCAAGGAAAATCAACATGAAATTGTGACATGATACACAGTTCCTTCATGAAAAACCAGATAGCACTGGAAATTTGTGCAGAAGAAAGAACACTAGGTTAGGAACAAGGGACTCTGAGTAAGACCTGCCATACATAAACTAACTGCATGGCATGGGATGGGATACCATTTTTATTCTTTCTTTGTCTTAGTGTTCTAATTGTAAAATAATCAAGTTATGCTTGCATCTTCTGTGTAACTTCTACCTAGAATCGTTAGTGAGTTAATTTATAAAACCAGGTGTGATATTATTTTGTTTCATTCTCTCCAATAGAAAAATTAGAACAAGAAACAGTAGAAAGAATACTTGAGGTTTTCTATTGATAATACTTGTTACTCTGCATCAGCTTGAACTGTCTTTTACCTATGTGAAGATTTATAAAATATTTTATTTAGCTATGATATAGAGATTAATACAAACGTGGGAAACTCAGACTAAATGTTTTCTTTTCCTATCAGCTGGCAAACATTGACCTGTGTTTGAAGAAACTTGAATATATTTGAGAGAAAATGACCTCTCCCACAAATTAATTAAATCTGAGACTAAAATAATTGTATCTCTTCATTGATTCCCTTTATTTTCACAGCGTCCATGGGAATTTTGCCAATTCTTCATAGAGTGATTTAAGTTTATTGACAACCCACTTGGATGAAATACAGTTGGAATATATGCTAGTGACTCTGTCCTTCCCAAGTTGTGTTGGGAAATAACATGCATCATATGGGATACTTAAGGAGCCGTTTTTGAGAAGCACCATGTAGTGTAAGAGCTCAGGTGACTGCTTTATAAGAGCTCTGAGACCACTGTAAATATCCCCAACTTTTCACACTGGTTGCAATCCATGCAGGATTTTGAAAGGAGCTAGAATTCATGAGTGACCATGCTTATCTTTTTATCAAATGTGCATTTAAAACACATCTTTATGCAGATTCATGTATTATAAAGGGCTACTATCCAGGCCCCGAATTTCTTGTTTGTCAAAAGTCTCAAGCTGATTTTCAAGAGAAACAAACTTAATTCAATTAAGGAATAACAAACTGTAAGTTTAGGCAAATTGGAAATACAGAAAAAGATTTAGCATTCCATAGTCAACCTCAGAATTTTACTGTCAACCCTGAAGGTACTAAAGCTATTGAGTTTTCAAGTATGTGTGATAAGTACATCACCATGCATTATGACTAGTAGCCATAATTCTTTACTTCCTGAAAGTGAAGAAGAATTTTACTTAGTCACTCATTGCAATTTTTTTTTTTTTTTTTTTTTTTGAGACGGAATCTCACTCTGTCACCCAGGCTGCAGTGCAGTGGCACAATCTGGGCTCTCTGCAACCTCTGCCTCCCAAGTTCAAGCAATTCTCCTGCCTTAGCCTCCTGAGTAGCTGGGATAATGGGCATGCGCCACCACACCCAGCTAATTTTTATATTTTTAGTAGAGACAGGATTTCACCATTTTCGTCAGGCTGGTCTTGAACTCCTGACTTTGTGATCCACCTCTCCTCAGCCTCCCAAAGTGCTGGAATTACAGGTTTGAGCCACTATGCCCAGCCTGCAATTCTCAAGAAAAAAATTACTGTGCATTAATATATACCATTGACAATATTTTAATGTAGAAACAAATAACCTTTTTAATCCTCCTCTAATAAACAAATAGAAACATTAAAAAGTTAGTCACATGACAAAACAATTTCCATATTTCATTTTCTCTTAAAAATGTAGCAAAAATGGCAAATATATTAAAAACAGCTATCAGAAATAAACAGAGTAAGTCATTAAATGTGAATTCTTGAATGGTGAGACTACATTTATAGAAAAAATTTCAAACATATGGCATAGAGATTAAAATTTAATTTCATGTCATCCTGCTGGAACATGGTATAAAAATATGTATGTGCAACAAAGGGTCAAGAAATATTTATTAAGTACTTATTCAGTGCTCAGTGAGCACTGAATGAATGTCATGAGACATATGAATAATACATATATAAATAATTGTCTAAAATTCATTCTATTTGACAATCAGACTTTCTCTACAGATCTTATGGAATAATAAATATTCTTCCAATAGATATATAAATTACGAACCTATCATAAGATTAAAATACGTTTGTAAAATATATATTTGCAAAAATAGCCTTATCAATTAATCTTCATTTAATCTTAATTTGATGTATTAGGAAGTTTCTGTGATTGTTTAATAGACTGTAGATTTTTGGAGACCTCTTAAGATCTCTTAGGTGTCTTAAATTTGTGAAACTCACAAGTGTACTGTCAGTAGAAACAAGGAAATTAAATAGGAAAATAAAAAACCAGGCCCAGGGGCTGCTTGAGATATCTTTAACTCTGTATTGAAGTATTGGATATGGGATCCATGATGGAATCCAAGTTATGCTAGGCAGACTATATTATCTAAGCAATACTTGGTTTTCTTATTGAAGAATTGAGAAGTCATAAAAGCCCAAGAGCACCCTCTAGTGAAATTTCTGGAGTAGACTTAAGGGGCTTGCTCTTGACCTTAGTTCTCCCCCTTACATGACCTTTGATCTCCCAAAAGATAGCAGTTATATTTCTAGTATCTGGCTTTATCATTAAATCATTTCCAGATAACAGAGAAGGTGGGATGCTTGTCAAGTATTACTACCAGTAGATATGCTTAAACGCTAAGACCTACTATTTCATTGTTCTCATGATTTTTGTTTTTGCGTGCAGTATCAGCCTACCACACATGACCTCTACTGTTGTCATGTGTTAAAATAGTTTCTGGAACTAATATAACTAAAGAACTAATGGGAAGCATTACAAGTGTGTAGCTGAAGTATAGTACCTTTGTCCCTGCCTCTACTTTTCTAATGCCTCTGACTCTTGGCCTAAGTACACTGTGTTAATACTTGCAACATTGGAGGTCAAGGGTAGCAGGTGAGATTTTAAGTAGTGGTCAAAAAAAATATAGGAGGAATAAAGAAGCCCTAGTATTTACGGACTTCTGAGTTTTTAGAGAGATGTTTACAAAGCAAGCCTGATCTTAGCTGTAATTAGTTAAAGCTGTGAGTATGATACTATTCAATTTGATCAGCAACTGTTACATAATCAATGAAGCAAGGCAAATTATTAATTGACTTTATAGATAGTTTGCTCTAAAATTATATGTTGGTAAAGAATTTAGAGATCTAAATCCTCCTACTTTAGTGGAAAAAAAATCATGATGTACCTAAATGTAAGTAGCTTGCTCAATATGACACAAATGGAGCATCAGGGCTACAACATAGATACCTTGTTCAACATCCTATAAAAACCTGCTTATTAAAGAGTTTTCAATATGTTTTCATATTATTAGCTTTTGTTTTTTATGGTTCTAATAATTTATAGACATGTCTTCATACTTGCCGGAAAAGGAAGTGTGTAACTTCCAACGGCATCTTTTTTCTATCTCTGCTTTCATGAATGGAAAAATAAGTTACTCTTGTGATTACTATTCAGATGAAGTAAAAACATAATGCTTTGATATAAACAAAACATTAATTCTTGAAACACTGGGCCACACAGTGTTCACTTTGCACAATGAAAAAAAGTGGAGGGATCCATATGTCAGATTGATATTCTAGAATTACTGATAACCACCTCTGAGATTCTCTACTTCAAAATTGTTTCTGTTTTTTAATAGTACCTATTTCCTAGTGTTCATGGAAGGATTAGGTGAAGGAATGCTAATAAAGCATATGGAACATTGTTGCCATTCATTAAGTGGTATACTGAATGCTGATGTCTAATTTGAAAAAGAACAAGACATTTTGGAGATTATCCATTAGGGATCTGAGGTATGAAGTCTATTGAACTTTTGGGGGGAGATTACAGCCTGATTTCTTGGGGGAATAAAACTCTAAGATCTTCAAGTTGTTGTTTTCAATTGAGAATGAGTCTATAGAAATGACAATTTGGGAAGGTATATTACATATTAAGTCAGAAGTGTATAATTCTTTCATTTTTCAATTCATTACTATATTCTCAGTCTTGGCTTTAATCTTAACCATACTACGTATGCCCTTAGCATACAACCTTTCCTTCATCATATTATTGCTGATATTCACAAGGTGAGGTGGTTGTATGGCAACTAAAGGCACAATTACATAATTTTGATTTTGTAGGAAAGTTAATAATTCAGTGATAGTTTTATTCCCAGTTCTTTTCCTGCTTTGCTGTTCCTTAACATACGGTGTTGGTATTTAGAATCTTAAAACCAGAAAACATTAATGCTACAAGCGATCATAGATATTGACAAGTCTGATTCATTTATCTTACAGATGAAAAAATTAAGGCCCCAGCAAGGAAGAATACTGGTCAAGTTTAATTCTACATATTGACTTTCAGTGATTAGGTCACATTTCCTTACTTTTCTAAAAATAATTGACTCTGGAGAAACAGTTGATTGCTTAATATTGCACTGATACTCTGAACCAATAGATTTACCAATGTAAATCAATGTTATCTATGAACAGACAGTACACAGTATGTTAAACCTATCTATTCAGTAGCACAGTATACCATGTATGCCTGTCAGCCTTTTAATTTCTGTTGCTTTGCAGTGATGCTAAAGCTCACACTGAAACTCTTAAGTGATTATCTTTAAGGATTTTCTTCTCCAGCTATGAGTCCAAACAGTCTGAGTAAAGAGGCTGCATAGTCTCCGCATGGACTACTAAATGTTTTTAGAAAGTGGAACCCCTTTCTGGAGTTATGAGAGAAACATCACTTCTAAAATATCTTTAAAAGAACTCCAGCATAAACATTATACTGGAACATTTCATTAGCTTTTTGAGAACAATAAAGAAATGTGGAGCATAATAGGCTAATATGTTTAAGTGGCCTTGGTAGAACCCTACTTAACTCAGTGGGATTTTCTGCAGCATGCAGAGGTGGAAAACCATTCCTTACATATTTATTGTGTAGGACTGCCTCCTTCTTTATTGCATGCAGTTTATATCAAAGAGAAGTGACTTTCCACCTGTAATTCTGAAATCAAGCGAGTCTCAAAATACAAGTTTTAAAAGAATCAATATTTAGATATGATGATCAGCAACCAGCAGTGCTGACTTTTGGCACTCTGGATTTCTGTCAATAAAGATGGTAGAGGAGCCAACTTGAATCTTAGTATTTCCTGGTCTTTTAGGACTTAAGTTTTCTTCAGGGTATTAAGATCTGTGAAGTACCCAAACTCCTAAAGAAAACACATGACGTAAGTCAAACCTTGTTGATCACAAATTCCAAAAATTAATTCAGTTAATAAAGGTTATTCTGTTACTAGCAATAAAGCTCGAAAGAAAACTTTTCTGCAAAATATTTTGAATGAAGTAAAAATATAAGCTAATGAAAAATATAAAGTGGTAGCTTTTATGGTTTTATTAGGATTTCAAGTAAGTATACTTAGTATATTGCTGTTCTTGCAGTATAATATTTTGCCAGTACTCTTTAGCTCTCTGAGCTTCTATTTTCTCTAGTGTAAATTGGGGCTCATTAGTCTTAGAGATACTGTGATCATTGTGATTTGTTTGAGCTTTTAGGAAAAAAGGTATAAGTTAGGCCCACAATTACATTATTTAAGCAAGTTCAAATAAACATACATGATGACAAAAGTTTCTACGTATATATTAGTTTCATTTGTGCAGACAAGTTGTCACCAAAATTTATTGAAAAGACTGAATTCCTATTTGTGTGGCATTGAATTAATGATATTAAAAAAAGTCCTGTTGAATGACAGCTGGAGTGGCTGAAGTGGCATATTTAAAGCATTATGTTTGTTTGTTTCACTTACTGTCAAACTCTGTCTTAGATATACTATCAACTGGTTATATTGATAGATAGATGTCTTTTAGTTTCAGTATATTTTTTGTATCAAAGTTCTCTTCATTGGTTTTGGGAATCTATATGCAAAATAACATATAAACACAAATGTAAAACCAAGCTGTAATTGTTTCTGAGCATTTGGTGACATCATAAATCCTTAAGATTTATACTCATATTGTATTATAAATATCACCAGAACCTCTTACTATGAGGGTGAAAATGCTAAACAAAACTTATTGAAAATAATGCATATACTTATTTTTCACTTTGAGGAGCGTTTCCTAGCTACCCTATTTACCCCAGTGGAATTTCACAAAAATGTCCCTGGCAGTCAAAGTTTGTCTAACAATGAATCAAGTGGGCTTATTTTAAAATTCACCCCTAAATGTGTTTGTTGGTTTTGAAATTCTGATTTTGTGCTTATGTAATTCAAAAACAGCTTTGGTTTAAAAACAAAATTTGGCAAAAATACTAGTGCATTATGTGTTTTAATCACGTATGGTGTTTTGAAAAAAATAGACTCAAAATTGACAAAATTGTTTTATTGGCACTACATTTCAAATGCATGGATTTTCTTTCTCACAATTTGCATAAAATAAAAATAAAATTAGCAGATATTTCTTAAGTGAGTAGTATGTGAACTTAATTGATTTTTATAATATATAGTACAACAACTGCACTACAGACATAAATTTTCATACTATGTTTTTGCATCCTTATTTTACAGATTTCATTGTGTTTTATTTTATGGTCAAGTCTGTAGTGCACTTTAGCATAAATTTTAAAATGCATGGAGCTCTCAAAAAAAGTTTCTTCCAGTGATATGGATAGTACTTAAAGTCTAGTATCAATGGCCCAGTGTTTCTCTTTCATAGAGTTCTTTGATTTTTTTCTTATATTCTTGTAAGTTCTTTCTTTGGAAAATATATGAACTTAGAAACAGAAGTTTCCCTAGCTCATATTATGCTCATGAGACAATGATGATGCTGAAGTCCTTTTCATAATCAGGACCTTTATAGAGATTGTCCAGGTATTCTTAGCCAAAATATCCCTCTCATTGTACACTACTCCAGGGCAACATGTGGTGTGCCAGCTGGATGCCCTCCCTACATGCCTCAGGTGGCCACATTTCAATGGTGCCTATAGAGCACAGGCCAAATTCTCATTCTCTGTGTTAATCAGTGGGAGAATTCCCATAGAAAATGGGATGCGAGCATATTTCAGAAAAATTCAAAGAGATTAGCCAGATGATTAGGCCAGGACATTGTAAGTTCAAGTTCTATGTAGGATTTCTATGGCATTATCTTAGTTGACCAAAGAATGCTATAAAATTTAGAGATATTTAGAAATTTAAAATAATCATGCTTTTCAATCTACTGTGATTTCTCCAAAGAGAAATTCAACAATATTTTTCTTTTGATGTAATAGGATCTCATCTTGATTCATAACATCAAAGACAACAGATGTACCTAGTCAAATAATTTGACTGAAACTTTTTCCCATGGTATTAAAAGGATCTGACTATACTTGTAGAAGTCTCATTATATTCTCTTTTCAATTAAATGCTAGTCAGTTCTACAAACATTTAGTAAATGTTTTTACTATGTACAAAGCACTGTAATAGATGCTCTGAATAATTCTGTGTATGGTGCTTTATAGTATATAACATATTTTCACATTGATTTTCTCATTTGTTTGAAGATTCACCTTATTATTATTATTACTTAAATTGTCCAGAGTTTCAGATGATGTTATTTCTTTGGTGGAATATTTGTTTTGTTTTCGTTTGTTTTATTTTTGATGTGTCCAGAGACCGTTCTAGAAATGCCTTTAGCTTTCCTTGAAGGAAAAATAAGGTCTTATCATTGTATCATCACATTAAATTGAGTTGTATTGGAACTAGCGGCATTTCCTGAAATTTCTGTTTGTTTCATATGCCATCAGGCTCGGTCTTAAGTGTTTTTTTAATGACCTAAATGAAATGGTTTGTCAACATGTTCAGAAAAACAAAATAATTGTATTTACTACTTTTATGATAATGATTTATCATATTTCCTGTAATATCTTTTTTAAGGCAAAAGAATTTGATTTCTCTAGAAATTATATCTCATACTTAAGATTATGTTAAATTTTACTGCTCTGCTAGAAATCTGCAAGTGCCATACAACTTCTGTAGAATAGCTATGAATGCTATTATTCTCCATTTAGCATGTGCAATATGCTCTAATATTGTTACATCTAAAGCAGAATGAAATGATCTGCTTCTATATTAATGTTACACTATCAAGCCTTATTTCTACATATTTCTGAGATTTTTTTCAAGTCTTTCTCTCAAATCTACTTTGTAAATACATTAGAATAGCCCCAGTTTTATTTTTATTCATTCATTTTATTTCACTTACCCATAGTATTGAAATGGAATTTATCAATACTTTAGCATTATAAGATTTTCAAATAATTTAAAAGAAACATTATCTTCACTTTAAGCATTGAATGCGTCACATTTTTTCCATAAACCTGAAACTCAAAACCTGTAGGAATGCCTTCACTGGCTTTGTTTCTGACATTAAATTTGCAAAAAGGCACTTTCCAGGTAACCCATCAGCTATGTCTCCCTGGGTATTTGGCCAGAGGGCAGTCATGTTGACCCCATCTGCAAAGCCTGGCTAAACTAGAATCTTGGACTATTAGAATCTCATTCATCAAGGTCCACATAAAGTATGGTAGGTGGGAAGCAGGAGGACAGATGGTAGGGTCGGGTGCAAGGAAGTTGTTTTGTTGACATTGATATAGACCCTTCTTCTTGCCAGAGTGACTCCATGCACTTATTTTGGCATGGAAGACTAGGCCAAAGCTATCATCTTAATAGAAGGTGAGCTGCAGGCAAACTACAGAGATCCATGCACAGTAGGTATTTAGAGTTGGCTTAGATTTTGTCTATCAGCTTGACTGTCATACATACTTGATTGATGTGCAGCAGGGCTTGAAAGTGCTGCATTGATGTTGAGGACTGTGTCATAAGGTTCCTGATATGGTGCACATGTCTGAATGGAGTTGGACATTGGCTGTCTTTGCCCATGCCAAACAACACCAGACTTCAGTGCTTTATTCTGCGGTTGAGTAGCAGATGGTGAGTGCAGACGTTTGGAGGGGGTGTGCCTTCAAACACAATATGGAGCCAGCAAACTTACTTAGAAGGTTATTGCATGTCTTGACTTTGGCAGCTATTTTTTAAGCACTGTTGAAAATCCAAGTTTCATCCATTGTTATTTGCAAAATACTAGGCATAGTTGGTATTCCAGGCAAAAGAAATGTGAAAAAACAAATGCACTGTTCACTATGCTGGTTACAGTTACTTGGGGGTATCTTCCTTGATATTGTCTAAATGGGCCAAGTAACATTCTTAGATTGAATATTCCTGAAATTGGTACCAAAACAATTATTAATATTAGAAATGTAGGTAAATTTTATCAATAAGTCAACAAGGGGAAAGACCATTAGAGGATTGAGTGAACACTATAGTCAAATATGGTACTTATGAGTGACTTTATTTTCTTTGGGTTTTAATTCAGGAAAATTATTATACCTTCAGAATTAAAAAAAAATCAAGTAAGTATCTCAATATCTCAGTAGATGTTCTTTGTACATGAAAGTATGGAGATTCACAGATTAAAGAGGACAGTAATTTCACATGTATAGGAAAGGTGATTTTTAACCGTATCTGATTTTTTTCCCTGAAGTGAATTTCTAACCCATATAAGTTCACTTTAGGCTTAAAATAAGTTTTTTTCAAGATTAAAAGGTAATGTATATTTATTGAAGGGAGATATTAAAATAGAATATATATATAGCGAATAAATTTAAATCATTTGACACTACCAATCATAGATAAACAATTCTACGTATTGGCTCTGCCTCCTTCCAAGTGTATGGGCATTTCTAAAGTGTACAGATGTTTATATGTAGGTGTTTGTTTACATATTTCTAAATAACATTTTTGGATTATATAGTCTATATAGTGATCCCTTCACTTAGCATTAATTTTATTAGTTATGTGTCATAATATACTCATTTTCAATAGCTGTGTAATGTTATGTCTTATATATGTACCAAAAAATTTTAATTAACTCCTTCATATTTGACATTGAGGTCATTTTCCACCATTATTTCTCCTACTCTGAAGATGACTTATATATATAAATTGTTATCTGCATCTTGGATTGTGTTTTTAGCATACATCATTAGAAGGTTGATTTCTGGGCTGGAGGATGTAAACTTCTCAAGGTTCCTTTGAGAATTCTTCTCTACTTGTACATAAAAGTGCTTTTCTAACTACATTCTTAACTGTTTTGAAAAGTATCATTTTATAAATATATGACAAATTGCAGACAAAATAACTGGTTTACATTGTTTTAATTTGTATTGATTTGATTAATAAGGAACTAGAATGTATTTTACATGTTTATTTGTCATTATTTTCTTCTTTTTATAAATTGTTTGCTCATGGCCTTTACTCATGTTATTTTACTAATTTGTAAGACTTTATGTGAGAAAATGTTAAATATTTGTATGATCAATTTCATGTATTTTTTCTCGTGACTGTGTCCATTACTTTTATGTTCTTTTTAAAATAACTTTAAGTTGAAAAAAAAATTCACAATTTTTTTCTAGTATGATCGTGTTCTATTTTATATTTTTAATTATCTGTTTCTTCCAGAATTTATTTTTGCATATTATGATGTAAACATATTACTTTTGTTCTTAACGGTTAATCAATTGTTCCAAAACCATTTCCCCACTGATTTTAATATTGGTTGCCTACTAATTTTTATCAACATTAGTAACTATTTCTGGACATCTGTTTTTTCGGTTCTTTCACTGGGTCCATATTGCTTTCATTAGAGCTTCAAAATAAGTTTGTATATCATTTAGGTCAAGTCCTTCCTTATCTTTCTTTTTTTAAAAAATACTTTAGCTTTTGTCACCTACTTATTAGTCAGGATTTGTTTAGTTTGTTGAATTTATAAAAATGTTTCATTGGAATATTTATTGGAATTGTATTAAACTTATAAATTGGTATCAGTATCTTTACAGTATTCAGCCTTCTCATTCAGAAGCATAGTATGTTTTTATACATAAATAAATAGTGTCTTTTTATTCATGTAGGTCCCCAAGTTCCTTAATATATTTAGGTAAAGGCATGCTGTGTTCTTGTTAGTGTCCTTAATTGCCTATATGTCATTTCTAATTTTTTTGTAGAAAATCCAGCTCCTATTTATAATCCATATGATCCTTAACTTATTGATAAGTAAGTAGATAAACCTATTGTAAAATTGGAAAATCCTAAGTTGAACCACCAGAAGTTGGAGACTAACTGTATTTATTATTTAGCTATTTTATTCACCTCTCTTTATAGGTTTAATAGTTTCCTATAAGTTCTTTTGGGGTTTCAAGTCATTAAATTATCTCCTAACAATGATGACTGTTTTCCTTCTTATTTCTCTTTAATATCCTATTTCATTGACTATCATTTCCAAAACTGTTAAGTAATCATTGTGATAGAGGGCATATTTCTTGTTCTTTATTATGTGGTATTATCTCTAGTTCTTTTTCATATTTAAGGCAGGTATTAATTGTTGATTTAAGACAGATATTATTTGATAAATTGGTAAAGTAGATTAAAATGCTATTTTCTGGATCCTTTTTTGATTATTAGGAATGGATGTTGACATTTAGTATTCATTTTTTCTAGTAAATATTGTCCAATTCTAACTCATGGACATAGACTTTTCTTGAGATCTGTTTTTCAACTCAAATTAATTCATCATACATTTAATCAGCACTTACTATATGCCAGAAATTGTTTACTTGGCATTGGGATTAAGATGCATATAGCCCTTTCCCTTTAAAACATTATAGGATAATTTCAATTGTGACAGTTCAGCCAATGACTTAGCAGAACTGATTCCCTACTATCAAATTGCTCTTGCTTTATTAGAAAAAACTTTATGACCTTATTAAGAGAACTTTGAGAGCTTTCTATAACCTAATGGTATACCATGTCACAGTGTGAATTTTAAAAATTGTTTAAACGTAAAATGGTTATTCACAATTGAAATTATGAGTGTTTATATTGAAACATCATCATGTTCAGATTCTAATCAAAAACATTTATAAAACTTGATAATGCTTCAGGAAATTCATAGACTTCTATAATGTAGATTGTTTATATTCTGTATGATTAGGAAATTGGAATTTCTAATCACACCTTATTACTTCTTGTACAGTATGATTGAAATGATATGTGATATTGGGGCAACTCATTTTCATGATGCTGTCATTGGGGTTTCATTTCTCTGGGAGTCTGAATCATCGAGGATTTTAGCATGTATTTACATAGATTTATTTTCAGTTTAAGGGTTTTTTGGTATTATTTGGTTTTAATTTTATTGACTCATTATAGTGTAGCATAATCTAACTTGCTTTCCCCATATAGTAATATCATTTGTCTTATTTTGGGGAATTTTTAAATTTTGTTCTTTTACATACTATGCATGAATGAAATGACATTTTTTATATTTTACATAAACATATGTTTATAGAGAACCAATTTTTTGCTCAGTATCATGCTAGTTATTATGAACTACAGAGCAGAAAAGCATAAGTTATACTTTCAAGATCTTACTTTCTAGTTCACAGATAGATACAAATAAGGAAAACTGTAAAACTCTTAATAAAATATTTTTATAAAGCCATATATGTATGCGTCTGTGTGTGTATTAATATAGAGATATTTTATATAGAGATATTTATATAGAGATTACATATAAATTTATTTGATATAGACATATATAGAGAGAGATTTATACACGCACACACACCGAGTCATATTCTTGTTTTGTTTGTTTGTTTGTTTGTTTAAAGACAGAGTCTCCCTCTGTCGCCAGGCTGAAGTTCAGTGGCCTGATCTCAGCTCACTGCAACTTCTGCCTCCTGAGTTCAAGCGATTCTCCTGCCTTAGCCTCCCAAATAGCTGGGGTTTCACCTGTTGGCCAGGATGGCCTCGATCTCCTGACCTCACGATCCACCCCCCTCGGTCTCCCAAAGTGCTGGGACTACAGGTGTGAGCCACTGTGCCCAGCCCATATTCTTGTTCTTTTAGCAAACGTATCAGTTCTTACAAGATGTCTTTTGTATATTTACCTCACCCTGGCCTCTTCATGCTTTTCCTGTCATTATTGTACTTTTATAATTGTTTCTTCATTTGCAGATTAAATAATATATTTGCTTTTGCAAGATTTTCTTGTATTGTCTTGGGAACTACACTGGATAGGCAAATGTCATGTACATTAATCTGTAAGATATTACCAGTGATAATTTGTCTCAACAAAGGTGACCCTGCTTAGAGTTTGGAAATAGGAATAGTACAGGCTACTGTAATTGTAGATTGGAAATCATTGCTTTCTGAGTCTCCTATTTCATTAAAGTACTTGTCTTGATTTTTAGAACTATTCACAAAGAATTAACATGCAAAGTAGGGGAAACTCAAATGTGAACAGGGAAGCTATCACGTCTATTAAATGGGGATTTCAGCGGTAAGCTTTGGTTTATTAAGAAAGAAAACTTCCATAGTTTGGACTTTGATGAAGCTTTTATTTCATAGGCTCATTCATTTTAAACTTTAGCATTTGGCATATATTCTAAGGTTTAGTCTTAAAAAATTATCAAATTTTGAAAATTTATATCTCCCCTAAATTATTAATGTCTACATTGAATAATGTTTCTTACAGACCACAATACCTGTCCCTGTGGAACAGTTATTGTCTTAATTCAAAGTAATACTATTGATTAAATAATACTTACAGCTTCCAAACTTCAAGGCATTTTTTTAGCCACCATTTCTCCTTAACCTCACTCTGAGCTTCCTGTGTGGTATCATTTATTTGAGGCCTTATTAAAATGTAAATAAATTACACCCAGCACACTTCCTCTATTTGCCCAGCTTGTTACTATATCGAAACAACTGTCTTAATGAAACACATATTGATGTATTGTGTATTTCCGTATTAACCAAAGTGAAGAGGAAGTTATATGAATATATAACAGAGCCCACTTCATAACAGTTTTTGTTAACGCATTTTATAAATTGGAGATAATCTGAGCCATGGGAGATGGTATAATTCTACATGACAGAGTTCACAGAGAGAGGATAGCTCCTCAGACAGAGTAAGATTAGACTCTTGAGAGAGATGCATTGGGGTTTTTATGGCATTTTACCTTTATAGACATAGCTGACTCTCAGTTCTCCATATTACTATTGTAGTGTTATAGCAAAGATAGTAAAAATAAAAATAAAGAAATAAGAGTGTTATCTAAAATAATATAGATTTGGCCTTGATATTAAATTTTTGAATTTTTAACATCAAATTTACCATTTTATTTTGTTTCCCTAGAAGATACTTCTAACATCCATCTTATTTTAAAGAAATGGTTTAATACTTATGTAGTATCAGGTTGTGTGTGTATGTGTGTTGTGTTTGTGTGTATAAAATCTCCATAAGACATGGTTGAATAAAACCATATTCATGAAATAAGCAATAACAATGAATAATAAGTATCATGGATAATGATCAATGTCAGGCCTATTAAATATAATATTACTTGGTCAATTACTAAATTCATTTTATATAAAATAATTACTACAGAAATATTTGAAGTATTTCAGTTGCTTAAGCACAATACCAAATAGTGGTAATAGGAGGCTACTCATTGTGTGCAGGGGAAAATGGGTAAGCCAAATTGGGATTTAAATGTGTCACACTGGAATGAAATCATGAAGTTCCAGTAGTGGTTTATTGTCTCTGTGTCATCAGACTGTTGATGCTTGTAACTTTTTTCTTATACATTCTGTATTTTCATTGTTCTGTTTTGTTTTATTTTGTTTTTGCAGTTGGGCATGTGTTAATATCGTAGTAAGGAAAAGTTAATTTAAAAATGTTTAATGCGGCCGGGCGCGGTGGCTCAAGCCTGTAATCCCAGCACTTTGGGAGGCCGAGGCGGGCGGATCACGAGGTCAAGAGATCGAGACCATCCTGGTCAACACGGTGAAACCCCGTCTCTACTAAAAATACAAAAAATTAGCTGGGCATGGTGGTGCGTGCCTGTAATCCCAGCTACTCAGGAAGCTGAGACAGGAGAATTGCCTGAACCCAGGAGGCGGAGGTTGCGGTGAGCCGAGATCGCGCCATTGCACTCCAGCCTGGGTAACGAGCGAAACTCCGTCCCAAAAAAAAAAAAAAAAAAAAAAAAATGTTTAATGCGTAGCTTACCTGTAGATAATTCATTAAGACTTAACTAGTAATATATAAAATCTGCCTGAAGGAATGGGAGCCAGAAGCTAAATTTAAGGGAAAATCATTTTATTGTACAAATAATAACATTGTCTTAGAACTTTTTAACATTCTATTTTTAAAGCATTCTTTAATGCAAGTTATGGTGACCCAAGCTCATGAGGTTAGTCATTACTGCAAGGTTACCTGAATATTTATGTTGCATGTAACAGCTGGAGAGCCATCTCATATTAATACAATTAATTATATTCTGTTAGAAGTACTATAGAAACATGCTATAGAGGGTCTCTCTTATCTTATATAGAGGTTTAGTACAAATTAGAAAAAAAAAAGCTGCCTATTCGGACACCTTTGTGCAAATTATTAAAAGAAACCCTTTGGTCTAGCAGATGCAGCTTGGGCTAGGGAGCATGGCTTATTGAGTGGAACATCCCTGGGCTAGGTGCCCTGGGCAGGGTACAAACTATATAATTAGTTGTGTCTGCTCTATGTTATATGCCTTATTAATTATTTGAAAATGACTGGTGTTGTTCCATAGGTTCCAAATTATTTTATCCTTGCACAGAAAGGCAAGAATCATTTTTAAATGACAGCAAAGAGGTGCTTAGCTAAGCTTTAATTTAATATTGAACTCTGGTGATACAAATCTCTTACTCTGCCTCAGAAAGATTTAAGGCAAATTTGAAGCTATTCTGATTTGAATAGCTAATTCACCAAAGTCACCACCGAAACATAGATGAGTTTATAGAACTAAGATTGATATTTAAAAATTACATCTGAAATGTTGGGGTATCATATAGTAAATTTAGATGAATTGTTACATGGAAAGGTAGATAGACAAATATACAGTAGAAACAGATATCTCCTTGTTATGAAAAGAAATTAAGATAGCTTAAATGATACATAGATGTACAATATAAATATATTTATAAGTGTATATATATAAATGTCTTGAACTCCTGGACTCAAATGATCTGCCCACCTCAGCCTCCCAAAATTTATATATACTTATATATAAATATATTTATATAAATATAAATGAAAGTAAATGAAATATATAATATAAATGAAGTAAATAAAAAATAAAATGAGTAAACAATGGAAAAACATGAGAAGGAGGCAAAAATTTGACTTATGTTTAAAAAGCATCCTATAAAGAATCTTACGTACATTTACAGATTGTGCTCTGATTATATATTTTGAAGAGATATAATGCTGCTACTAAGAAAAAAAAATCTTTGTAGGATGTTCTTCAGTGTGTAAACGGGTCACTGTATTATAACATAAATATCAATATTAATATTCACTTTCATTAGGAAAAAAAGGATATTTATAGAAATGCTTCTTTATAGTCCTCAATGTAGACTGACAACATCCCATTACCATAAACTTTAGTATTCCCATTCCTAAAAGATTTGGACCAAATAGACAACATTGTAGTCTTATATAATTCAAAACTGGATTTTAGAATATATCTAGGTGCCAAACTCAAAATGGAAGGACAGTGCATTTTTCAAGAAGTTTTCCATATATATATATCATTTCTCTAATGATGTCTTTGATACACTGTCATTGAATGACAGTGAATTCTACATTACCTAGATTATATTACTGGAAAGTACTTGAAATATAACTATTTATTGTTATTATTACTATTATTATTATTTGAGATGGAATTTCACTCTGTCACCCAGGCTGGAGTGCAACGGTGCCATCCCAGCTTAATGTAACCTCCACCTCTCAGGCTCAAGCGATCCTGCTGCCATAGCCTCCCAAGTAGCTAGGACTATAGGTATGTGCCACCATGCCCAGGTAATTTTCACATTTTTTTGTAGAGGCGGGATTTTGCTGTGTTGCCCCTGCTGGTCTCAAACTCCTGGACTCAAGTGATCTGCCCACTTCAGCCTCCCAAAATGCTAGGATTACAGACTTGAGCCACCATGCACAGCCTATTTTTTTGTTAATTAATAGCAGAAATAGTAATCAAGTTGGGATAGGGTTGATATCCTTTTATAGAAATTGCAAAACCTAATAAAAGCAACTGCTTGAGAGATTGGCTGGAAAAATACCATTCCATAGGAACAAAAATCTATTTAAATGTTTATTTTGAATCCACTCTAATATATACACAATAGGTGTTCGAGGATTCAAGTTTCTTTTTCATTGTAGCCTGGATATTGCCTTATTGATAATTTTATACAACAGGGTGATGGAGTTCCGTAACATACTCCATCTTCGGACTTACATCTTTAAGCAATGTATGTGATGTTTCAGGGTTTTGTTTCATGGATTGGATTCCTTGTTTTCCAAACAAAAACAGTAATCTTTACTATTACAGGTTCCTAAATTAAAGGTTATGGCACTTTAATGAAATGAAGCTTGGTGAATTCTTTTATTTATTCAACATTTTGTAAAAGTTAAGTATTATGTTAATCCAAAAATATCCGTAAGATATTCACAGTTAATGCTTTCTACATTCTCAGTTTCTCCTAAACAAAGTTTGCTGATTTTTTCATCTATTTCAGTCTCTGAAGAAAAATATAAGTTTAGATAATTCCTAAAAGCAGATACTATATGTTTATTTCTTTTCATGTGATAGGAGTTATTTCATAAACCTGTTCATAATTTAAATGCTCTAGAGAGTCTATTCTCAAGGGAACTTTATTGTGGATCAACATGTAAAGGAAAAGATATTTCTATAGTAAATATTATTCTCTGCATCTATATGGGAACTTTCTGATTTCCAAATTATTTGAGTTCCAAAAGCAGCTTATTCCCTTTGTATGTTCTTAAGGAAGTATAACCTGAGTGAGCACAGGAATCTGTGAGAAAATAAGCTGGCAAACACTAACCTGATCCAAGTAAGTATTTGGACCTGCTTAGATCTCTGAGCTATTATTTTGTATATGATTAAGTCTAAATGACACATTCTTTACAGTTGCTTGGAATAGGTTTATTCCAACTCATTCCAGCTTTAAAGTTCTTGGCAATTCATTATTAACCAAAGTAATTCTAGTCCTTCTCACTGAGTGGTTTCTCCACACTCTACAAAGTGAGGCAAAACTATTTATCTCCAGTGGGAGAATTTTGGTAACCTTATCCCTATATCTCATACTTCCCTAGAAATTCTTAATTCCCCCAAATTGTTAAAGTTTCTAGAGATATAGTAGGAGGGGCAGTTGAAGATTTTCTATACACATGTAACCATTATGAAAATGTTCATTCAATGGTGTTATATTCCCCCCACTCTCACTCCCACCCCACATGCATGCACACCTGCAACTAGTCCCCTGATTTCCTGCATTACTAAGAAAAGAATTAGGCAAAGACTTAATGGCATAAGTCGTTTATGCAAACTATAGAGAAAAACGTCATAAATTATATTACAGAAGCTAGATACTTTTGGGAGCGAAAGGGGCCAAATTAAAAATTATGTTGGGACAACTAGAATATTTAGGAGCCCACAGTGTTTTAGCCAGGATTGCTTCTTCCCATTACCCCTCTCCACAGCCCCATTGGATCAATAGTTCTGCCAGGGCAGGACAAGTCATAAAAACCCACAACTTCACTGCTGAAAGGGGGTGATTTGATAATTTGATGGAGCAGAATATAGAAAAACCCCATGCCCATAGCTGTGGTCAAAACAGTGACAATCTCAGTGGCCAACAAGCAGGGTGAATAAACATCATATCTAGCCTGAAGTTACAATTCAGAGTAGAGAAGGACTGGCAGATTGGCCAGAAATTTTGCAGCGAGAATTGAAAAAGAAGACTGTCATAGTGAACCGTGGTAAGCTACCACATATCCCTAGTGGCCTGAAAGGCTGTACACATACCTGGGGAAGACCAGAGAAGGACCAAAAGGTCCACTTATCCTTAGCTGAACCTGAGGCCTTGGGCACACAGAGAGAAGATACAGGAGAACAAATGGAAGGTAAAAATTAAAAAAAAAAAACAACTTGTAAACTGCCTGAACTTTGAGTGCATTCTTCAAGCTGCCACCCCCCCGCCGCCGCCCCACGTATATATCAACTAGAGGTGTTAGCATAGTGGCCCTAGGTGTTTAAGTACACAACCTGTGACTAAACATTGGCTGACCACTAACCTGTGTTAACGCAGGGAAAAGTCCTAGCTTAAAAATGAAAATGGAAATTATACAAGCTGAGTAGAAACATAAGCAGTGGCACCGCATGAGGAAGAGAGACTACACAGAGTTAAGTCCTAAACAAACAAACACAGCAATAACAGAAACAACCCTCAACAGGGAAAAATCAGAAGTCAGAGTTGCTGTAATATACCATATAAAATGTCAATTTATCAGAAAAAAATGAGACATGTAATAAACAGAAGTATGACTCATACACAATTTAAAAAGCAGTTAAACTGTAGGAAAAAAAAATTATACCTGGGTTTAAGTGGAGATAACAGATGTTAAACTTAGTGAAGAGTTGAAAGCACTGTTATAAATATGTTCAAATAATAGGAAATAATGTTAAATAATTAAAGTATTACTATAATTAGTCTTTAAATAGAGAGTATCAATATAAAGATAAATGTTATTTTAAAAGAAACAAAAATTCTGGAGTTAAAAAATACCATAACAAAAATAAAAAGTTTTCAAGAGGGTCTCAACAGAATATTTGAGATAGCAGAATAAAGAAACTGTGAGCTTGAGTATCAATTAATAGAAATAGTCTGATTTGAAGAGAAAAAAAATGAAAAAATGAACAGAGCTTCAGAGTCCCATGAGACACCATCAAGCATACTAACATATGGTAGAGAAGAAGAGGAAAAAAAGAAAGGGCTCAGAAATATTTGAAGAAATAATAGCCAAAAACTTCCCAAATGTGATTAATCTACACATTTGGGAAGCTCAAAAACTCCACGTAGGATAAACACAAGAAGGATCTGTACACAGATACATTATAGTCAAACTTTTGAAAGGAAAAGAAAAAGAGAAAATTTTAACAGTCACAAGAAAAAAAAAAAAAGACTATTAGATACAGGAAAATAACTCTATAATAAACAGCTTACTTCTCATTAGAAACAAAGCCAGAAGGCAGAGGGATAATGTATTCAGTGTGCTGAAGGGAAAAAAAAAAAAGGGAAAATGTCATTTAAGAATTTTATATTTAATTTTTCTACAAAATGAATATAAAATAAATATGTCCCAAATAAACAAAGACTGAGACAATTCACTGCTAGTAGATCTGCCTTACAAGAAATACTGAAGGAAATCCTTTAAGTTGAAATGAAATGACAAAGTAACTAAAATTCACCTAAACAAAAAGACCTCATCATGTCATTGTGTTGGTAAGTATAGACATAATATAAACATAAAACTAAATTCAGTTTAAACAGAAGGAAGGAAGTAATAAAGATAAGTATAGAAATCAATGAAATAGACAATGAAAATAATAGGAAAAATTAATGAAACCAAAACTTAGTTTTTTGAAAAGATCAACCAAAATTTAGTTTTTCCTAGCTTATCAAGGAAAAAGGAGAGAATGTAACAGATTACCAAAATCAGAAATGAGAAAGTATCACTACCAACCCCATAGAAATGAGAATGATTATGAGGTTATATTATTTGTTTCATTGCTTGACAGTTAGAAGTACAACCTGTGACTGATCATTGGTTGGCCTCAATTGTCATTGCTTGACAAATTAGACAATTGTTAGCAATTAGGCAAGTGTTAGCAATTAGGCAACTAGACATAATGGGCTATCTTAGAAATGCACAAATTACCAAAACTGACTCATGAGGAAACAGAAAATATGAACAGACTCATAATAGTAAAGAGATATAATTTATACAATTTATAGATAGGAGAAAATCCTAGGTGTAGATGGCTTCACTGACGAATACTATCCAATATTTAATGAATAAATAATAATAACCTTTCACAAATTTTTCTAGAAATCGAGCAAGAAAAGTCATTTTTCAATTATTTCTACAAGTACAGTATCACACTGAGAGCAAAGCCAGACAAAGACATCACAATGAAAAAAAAACTGCAGACCAGATTCCCTCCTGAATATAGATACCAAATCTCAACAAAATATTCACAAACCAAGTGTGGCAAAGTAGAAAAGCAAAGAGGATTTATCCTAGGAATTATCCTAGGAATGCAAATTTCACCTAACAACATCCAGTAATTAATTAGTGCAATATACCATATTAATAGAATAAAATACCATATTAATAGAATAAAAGAAAAAAACACATGACCATCTCAATAGAAGTACAGAAACATTTAAGAAAATTCAATATCCATGTGTAATGTAACTTTCAACAAAAGGAATAAAAGGGAACTTCTGTAATCTGACAAAGGACATCTATGAAGAGCTTATAACTAATGTATATGATGATGAAAACCTGACTGATATAATCCTAGGATTGGAAAACAGTCAAGGTGTCAGTTCTTATGTCTTCTCTTCAACATTGTATTGAAGATTGAATCCAGAATCATAAATACAAGAAAGAGAGAAACAAATTAGAGAAAAGGCGAAAAAAAAAAAAAAAGGAAGCAGGAAGAAGGGGAAGAAAAGAAAAGGGTGGACACACCAGAAAGAAACAATCAATGGCATACAGATTGGAAAGTAAAAAATAAAATTATTTATTTGCCAACAATATTAATCCTGTGTGTAGAAAATTCTGATATACATACACCTCCCCCACCACACACAGATGGACATCTGAATTGTTTCCAGTTTTTTACTATTATGAATAATGCTGCCATGCACATTCACATAAAATCAAATCTTTGTGTGGACATTTTTTTTCTCTTAGATACCTTAAAGTGTTATTGCTGGATCATAAGGGTAAAATGGATTGTGGTGGTTATACAACTCTAAATTTAGCAATGTCATTGAGATGCACATGTAACAAGAGTGAATTGCATGTTATATAAATTATATCTCAATAAATTGTTAACAAATGAAATTATACTTATTAAAACTAAGAGAAGTATAGAGAAACCTGGCAGATTCTCTCTTAAGCAAGCGACTAAAGTTAATATACCCAGAGATATCATGTTGTTATCACATACCTCTGATATTATAAGAAGAGCACATCACCTCTTTTGTATTCTTCTCTAAAACCTGTAATCCTAATCTAGTTATGGGATTAGACAAAGTCGTGAAATGTTTCACAAAATATCTGACCACTAGTCTTCACAATTATCAGTCATGGAAAACATGGACTAAGAAACTATCACAGATCGGAAGAGACTAAGGAGACATGGCAACTAAAATGCAGTATGGTATTTTGGATTAGATTTTTGGAACAGAAAAAAGATATTAATGGAAAAATTGATGACATCTGAATAAAGTCTGTAGTTTAATAGTATTGTATCAATGTTAATTTTTTAGTTTTGACAAATTTACCATGGTTACGTAAGATATTAACATTAGAAGAGGCTAGTGAAGGAAATATGGGGACTCTCTGTTCTATCATGACAGCTTTTCCATAATTCTAAAATTGGTCCAAAATACAAAGTTAAAATTTTAAAAAGAAAATGGAGAATGTACAGATTAAAGGATAATTATTACTCAAATATAATGTGCAGATCTTATTTAGATCCTGATTCAAACTAACCAGCTGTAAAAGGAAATGACCATTTAAAAGTCAATCATTTAACATGGACAGGATATTTAATGACATTAAAGAATTACTATTATTTTTGATGTGGAATGATATTAATTATGATTGATTGTCATCTTTCAGGAACACATAGTAGAGTATTCATGCACAAAATAATAAGATATCTGGAATTGTCTTTCAGATGGTCTCGTGGAAGAAAAAGTAGGTGAGAATATAATTGGAAAAAAAATTGACTATGGGTGATGGATACAAGAGAGTTCATTTTGCTTTGTTCTGTACTCTTGCATATATTTGAAATTTTTTATAATAAAAAGTTTTTAAATAGTGAAAAGAAAAAAAATCTAAAATAAAAATTAAAGTATAATTATCCTTCTATGCTGACCATAAACAAGCCTGTCTCTTAAAAATCAAATCTGTACAATGTCTGAATAAATAAATCATAGAGACATGAGTGAACTCACAAAAGCAACCTGAGCAAGATACAATCAGTACTGAATAGTTGGAAGAGCAATAAGAGAAGTGCCTGAATTAACATAGACTTCCTAAGCTGGAATGCTTTGTTGTTCTTTCCTTGAAGTTCTGTAACCTGGTGATATCAAAACTCCTCTGTGTGAGGATTTTAAAATGTAGAATGTGATCAGAAGCAGCCCTTTGTTTGTAGTCAATGGTAAGATCTATAGTTCTCACCCCTCTTCAGTTTTTTTTAATTTTTTAATTTTTTTATTTTTATTGACTAGAGGCTTTGTTTATGGCCTTGTGACTTACAGGATAGGTTACTATAATATAATGCATTTGCTACTTCTCTGAAAAGCCATTCAGAATCTTTAAGGAGTGCAGAATGTACAACTCTTTTGCTAAACGGTCTTTGCCAGAGAGCCATTCTTCCGGATTTTGTAATTTGCATTGATTACTGAGCTGTTTCTTAGTGTATCACTGGATGTTGATTGTAATCTGTAAAGCCTTACATAGTTTTGTTCTGGTTAAAGAAGTCTGACACTGGTAGTCAATTTTAATAATGACAGATTGATCCATGTGACTGAAAATTTTAACAGATTTTGGAACCTAAAATGCCAGAAGAAGTTTTCTTATTGATGATACATACTTTGTAAATCTATTTTAAAGGTGGGTTCAGTATACAGTAGTGAAATTGAATTTAAAAAAAAAAAAAAAAAAAACAAAGTTGAAAACAGACAAAAGTACCAAAAATAAGGTATTTGTCCTGACTCTGTTCCTTCATCTTTCACTTCCTTGATGACCAGTCTTTTAAGCAATTTCTACCTGATAACCACACTAAATAGTGACAGAGTTACTGATTTGTTCATGAGGAGATAAGAAGAGGAGCACTATTCATATCAAAGACAACTGGTCCCACTTCCAGGTCCATCTTTGGGCCAAGATATGTAGTCGCCAACAGTGAGTTGGCGACTATATTTTTCGAGTCCTGGCGCAAAGTAAGATCCATCTGTTTCGCCCAGCCGTTTGCCTGAGTGCCACAAAATGGTCCTGTTATTAGTCTTATTTGTGGTCCTATTTGAGGTTAGGTATAATGTAAATAAATTTCAGTTCTCGTGATGAATACAGCATGGGAATTGAAAGAGGTGGTGTTGGTAGTGGTAAGTGATGTTGAGTCTCTATTTTTTCAATTGCTGTGTTTTCTTTGGATTGGGAAACAGACATTTAAGAATGAGTTTGTCATCTGGAAGGATAGTTGTGATCAAGTTTCCCTCAACAGGATACAAGATGCTATTTTTGAGCTTCATTACCCTCACCAAGAGAAAAAAAAGAAGGAAAAATGAATAAGAAAGAAAGTGAAAGTGGAGAAGTAACAGGCAGAAATAGAAGAAAAAGATCAAAGAGGAGAAGGAGAAATGGCATGGGGGAGAGGGGAAATGAAAATTTGTCCACTGACCATGTATTCATATAATTAATTTAATTATTTTTAGCTGATAGTTCATTCAACATCTGGCGAATTGAGGAAAAGGAAACCTGACTGATTGAATTAAACTACTAGTAGTTGTTAGTTAAATAGTTTATATGTAAATATTCAGCCTAGTTTCTATCACCTTTTCATGTCTAAACTAGAGAATGAATCCATTTCACTAACCATATTTTCTTGGTGAGTACAACAATGCCAGTTGGTAATTCAGATTTATCCAGAGGTGGGCAGTGGGCAGTTTTTACATTTCTGAATCATTTTTCAGAGATTATTGTTACTCAATATGTTTATGTTATATCTCATATAATTTCTGAGCACAAGTTATTTTTGTCAGTTTCTTTTATGAATGTTTTGCTGCCTTATAAGGAAATATGTGCACTCCCCTCCTCTCATTCAGTTGTCCCTGGTGACGCCTCCATAATTCCTGCCTTTACGCTGGTTCATTTTTAGCCTAATTCAGGCATGTGAGAGGAGGGGAAAAGTTTAGTTAGTCGATGTCAGTGATTTTTTTTTAAATCTAATCTCATTCATGAGTAATTTAGTGTGAACCTGAGCATGTTTACATTTAAAATCTATGTACATCAAATAGACATATTACCCAAAATATTCCTCTATACAGTTCAAGAGAAAAGGAAAACAGGAATCACAAATAAGACCTACGTATGCTTTCTAATAATAGTACAATTTCAGGGGTGATTTGTGATTATGCTCTTATATGGGGAAATGTTAAAATACTACCTTGCACTAATGTGAAATTGGACATAAACATACGACGTTTAGTGTTACAAATATGTAGAAAGTATTCTGCTATGCTGTAAAATGAAAGAAAGCTAATTATGTTACCTCATTTTATATTTTAAAAACCAAATTTTTCTAAATCCCTTTGTATCAGTTTTTGAAAGCTAAAAGTAAGGATGATTTAATTCTAGTGTATGTCTTTTTAATTTAAAATACTATTATCTTTATATATGGTGTTGTTTGAAGAAAGAAATGATTGAAAAAATAGTATAATATTTTAAGCCCAATATTTATGATATATTTGTAGATCTTAATGCCTGGATTCTTACTTAATTTAGAATTAAAAGTGCATATTTAAAAAATAAACAATGTGGTTACACTTATTTAAACCAGGGAGTCTGGTTCAGACTCTCTTGGTCTTCCTGTGCTGCTTCAAACAGCAGTGCCTGCCTGTGACAAGATGTACAATATGATGTGAAATGGGGCACGCTAAACCCATAATACAGTACATTTCAATGGCCATTTTGTGTTGTTAAATATGTTCATTTAGCCCTGCCTCACCATCTATCTCACCAACAATTCAGTCACTGAAAAGTAGCAGATCTAGCATTTTTTACAATTCTATTTGAAGTTATAATTTCCCTTTAATATGTGTATCCAGATCCATAAATTTTCTTTTTTATTCTCTGAACTTATATTTTCTGTAATCTTTAGGCTGTGAAATAGTTTATGAATTTATTTTAAAAAATTAGAATATAGCTAAAATTCAGAAACATTGAGTTTCTAGTCATATCATTATGAAGTCCTTAACATGGAGGCATATTTTGTTTTTCAGAATTGCTTTTTTTCTCCTCTTTAGATCCTTTTCTTTTCATTAAAAAACTACTCTGGGAAGAGGGTTTTTTTTTTTTTTTTTTTTTTCTGTTAAGGAAAAAAAAAAAAAGAAAAGCCACGCTTGACTGATAATGCATTGCTTTGGATGGTGAAACATTATGAAAGTTTAATTTTTAATTAAATCTGAAATACCAATTATAACTGAAAGAGATTTTAACCTGTTTCTTTTCAGACTGCCTGAAGTTACATTTAGAGACTGAAATCACTGCACCTTAAAAACAAAAGATTGAGCTGCACTGTATTCCTGTAAGTCAAAGCTTCCTGTACCTTCTTCTGTGTTTCTGTGACCAACCCAAAAAAGAACAAAAACATTGGTAACATAGTAACCAGACATGAGTAAAAATTTGAATGTCCCCGAAGAAATATATGTTTAAATGGTTTTCTTCTTAAAAAAAAAAAAAAGTTGTTGGTCTCAATATTCAGTATGTCTTTTTTATCCAACCTAAATTGTGAATCCTTTCTTTTGGCTGGTTTGAATTTCATTAGGGAGGGTGTCACCCACTGTGCATGAGCACAGTGACTTGCACCCTGTCTGGAAAGATTCTTGCATTTTTTTTTTTTTTTCACTAGTCTCACTGAAGGTAAAAGATTTCTGTGGAATCAAAGTAGATTTCATTTTCCCCTTTGTGATGTCATTAGAAATTTTTAGCCTTTGTGTCAATGGAAATGGAGAGAAAGAAAGTTCATGATGACATCACAAGATTCTGTTGCCTTGAGGACTTTGGGCAAAACTAAGTAAAATGCATAATTCCCTTGTGTGCGTGTGTTCCCCATTCTGCTACGAAGCAGTCAAAATAGCACATCTTATGTCTTCCCGTGAGCTACAAGGCTGTCTCTCAGAGCCCCATTGTTCCATAAATGCATGTCAGAGTCTACCACAGTCTGGTCTACCCTTATTTAGCTGCTGTTTTGTCAATGTACTTGGAAGAACAATTAACATTTGGGATTTCAACGTCTGAATAACAGGCAGTGAATAGAACCCAAGCATATAAAAGATTCAGACGCCCAGGGTAAGAAAACAGAAGCTTATAGTTGGTGAAGAAAAAAAGAAAAGCATTTTTAATGCTGCACTCAAAGGTTGTGAAATACTACAAGGAAAGTCAATCTGTTTTTATTTTTAATTTTAGATCA
Organism: Sapajus apella; assembly: GCF_009761245.1. NCBI lineage: Eukaryota > Metazoa > Chordata > Mammalia > Primates > Cebidae > Sapajus > Sapajus apella. The sequence goes on from NW_022436980.1 coordinate 6,282,397, forward strand.
AAATGTACATTTTGGTAATAAAATCCAGAAGCTTATGATGTCTTCCTCAGTTTTACAGTTTAATGTATTGCAAGTTCTTTCGCTAAGGAGTCTTAAAACACTTAACCTTCCGTTGTTGGAATGCCAGATGTGGAGTCTACTGCACCGTGGTTTTTAGAGTGTCACAGCCCCCAACAGAGTACACTAAAGGTGATTCAGACAATTGCTCTCATTTTTCACTCTAGTTCACTGAACTCTTTATTGACTGTAGTTCTTGTGTGTTGACAGTGGGCAGTTCTGGAGTTGCTTATATGTCTGTCTATGGTCTGAATTCCTGCTAAGCTCATTTTTGTTGAGAGATGATTCATGGACAGAGCACTGTCATTGCATCCGGTGAGATGAAGGGGACTTTGGCAGTTTGTGTATGTTGCCCACTGACCACGGCACTTGGCTGGTATGAGTGAATAAATGATGGTTATTGTTAACTCTTGTCATAACTACAACAGTTCAAAACCATAGACAGTAAGGTCTCTAAGAGCAGGGGCTCTTTCTTACTCATTTTTGTAATTCCTAACCCTTGGCACAAGGTAATCATAAAACAGCCATTATTACTTTAATTAAAAAAACTTTTTAAAAGTCAGAAATGCAGGGTTCATTCTGTCAGAGAATATTTATTATAAACAGGGGTTGAATATGGTTTTTTACAGTCAGGAAGAAGTGATAAAGGAATTTGCCAAAAACAACCTTTCTGCTTATCATATCATACCAGGAATCCAACTCCCAGCCCTTTACCTCATTGACTCTGCACTTCTTTTTCCCAACTAAAGTGAGAATTTCCCATTCATATCATATCCTTTTCACCTATGAAATGTTCTTCAGCAGTTCTCCATTTAAGTTGTGTATTTTATATCCCACACACTAGAGTTGACTCCACAGATAAATGTGCCCGATTCCACGGTAGATGATACTTTGTTACCTCAGTTTGTCTTACTGATAGATTTTGTTTCAGGGGAAAAGGACAGTGGTATAACAAATATTGGGTCAAGAGTCCAGGAATTTGGGAAGGAACCATTAGCAGAATGTATTTTTAGTGCATAAAAAGCTAGCACCAGCTTTTTAATCACAGTATTATGTATAATAATAATGTAACCACAGTATCCTTTAGAACTCAGAACCATTTGACACCTTCTAAGTTCTGTTTTCTGGTTTTTTGTTTGTTTGTTTGCTTTTTTTTTTTTTTTTTTTTTTTGCATACAGTTCTCTCTCCCTCTTCCCCACCATCACTTTTTAAAATTTATTTACAAAAGGGATTCTTTCATTTTTATTAAATGAGCTTCTGGTGATGCAAATTAAGGCTCTCATAAAACTTGGCCTCTGAGGCAATATTAAAATCATGAAATTTAGGCTTAGTGAATTGTACTGTTATCATGTTAAATAACATTTAAGAACATCAAAGAATTTTATAAAAACATTTTATATTTTTTAAGATTAAAAAGATTAGGTGAAAGGAATATAAGAGCAGAGCATCACCAAACATTATAGTGGGAAAGGATGTAAGAAACAAAGTCTAATCACTCCATTTTGAAATAAGTAAATTGAGGCACAGGGTGGGGCACACAGGTTACACAAACCTACTGACCACCATCACGGATCATGCTTAGAGACCTAGAGACGTGGTAGTCGATCTGAATTCCAGTCTGAATTTACAGTCTGAAGCTTCAACCTTTCCTCCGCAGTCAGGGTCTAAGCAGTGTTTCCTAAGGAGCAAATTGCCTTGGGCTCATTTTTTGAGACTTGTTAAACTGTAATTCCCTTCATCAGAATCTAAAATTCATATATAAAAGAGTATCCTGAAGACATTGGCTGTTATCAAAAGAGGGTTTTTTAAATTATTATTTTTCCTGATATCATCCCTTTGGTTGAGCAACAAGTCCTATAGAGGCAAATTTCTTTGGTTGACTTAATATTCTTTATGATGATTTACAAAGCGGACATAAGAACATTAGAAACTTCAGTAATTAATTGGGCTTACAGGCATGATGAAACCAGTAATCTGAACAGAGCCATTGTGACATGGAATTCAAACTTCCCAAGAGAGTACACCATGCATGGTGTCAGAATGTCACTATTGCCAGGGGTCATTCCACCAGAGAAAAGTTTTCCAGTGTCCGAAAAAAAGGAAATAAGCTTTAATATTTTTAAATGAATTATTTGCTCTGGTAATTTGTTCACATTGCTTTCATTGGATTCTGTCATTTACCAATTCAAAGAGGCAACAGTAAGAACTTTTCTATTATTTTACCCAAAGCTAAATTCTGGACACTTTCTAGTTTCTTCCTTTATTTTAACCCATCTAGGCCTTCCTTCTGTCCTCCATGTACTAAAAGTTAGTGGCTAAGTCTTTTTGCCTCAAAGACAGAGAGACAATGTTCTGCCTTTTAAAATTCCATGGAAGCTTTGACATATAGAGAAAAAAGGGGAATCAAGACATGGGGATACCACAGCAGGGTCCTAGATGTGAATGTTCAACAAAGTTCTCTCTTCAAACCTCTTCTCTTTTTTTCTTATAATAATGAATTAATATCCCTTGCCTCCTGTGAACAAAACATTTTACCAAAATATACCGATAAATGACACCTATTTTCTGTTATTAAGGAATTCATACGTTATCTGGGAAAAACACATCTTTCTTATACACAAAATGTTTTATTTTATTTATTTATTTTTTTTTTGAGACGGAGTTTCGCTCTTGTTACCCAGGCTGGAGTGCAATGGCGCGATCTCGGCTCACCGCAACCCCCGCCTCCTGGGTTCAGGCAATTCTCCTGCCTCAGCCTCCTGAGTAGCTGGGATTACAGGCACGTGCCACCATGCCCAGCTAATTTTTTGTAGTTTTTTAGTAGAGACGGGGTTTCACCATGTTGACCAGGATGGTCTCGATCTCTTGACCTCATGATCCACCCGCCTCGGCCTCCCAAAGTGCTGGGATTACAGGCTTGAGCCACCGCGCCCGGCTACACAAAATGTTATATGGTATAGCAGAGGAAGTAAATGGTTATCATTTTTTCTAGGCCATAAAGGAATAATGTGATACTAGCAAGAAGCCTATGAAGAGAGAGTAATAAATGAAAGTCAAGAGAACATTGAATAGTAGTGATATGATTTCAACATAGAATGCTTGTTGGGTGCTGGGCACGGTGGCTCACGCCTGTAATCCCAACACTTTGGGAGGTCAAGGCAAGTGAATCACGAGGTCAAGAAATGAGACCATTATGGCTATTATGGTGAAACCCTGTCTCTACTAAAAATATAAAAATTAGCTGGGCATGGTGGCATGTGCCTGTAGTCCCAGCTACTCGGGAGGGTGAGGCACAAGAATCGCTTGAACCCAGGAGGCAGAGGTTGCAGTGAGCCAAGATCGCCTCACTGCACTCCAGCCTGGCAACAGAGAAAGACCCTAGCTCAAAAAAAAAAAAAAAAGCTTGTTGAGGCCAGTGACTAGAGGAGGAATTGGATGAAAACCATAATGTATGGGAGGATCAGTTTTCCAAAGTGTGGGTTACAACCCTTTAATAGGTCATGAAAATTTAAAAGATCACATGTACTAGAATCAAAGGAAAATAAATAAGTAAATACACACACACACACACACACACACACACACACACACATTTATTTATTTTTATTTTTTATTTTTGAGACAGAGTTTCCCTCTGTCACCAGGCTGGAGTGCAGTGGCATGATCTCGGCTCACTGCAACCTCTACCTCCTGGGTTCAAGCTATTCTCCTGCCTCAGCCTCCTGAGTAGCTGGGATTACAGGTGACTGCCAACACACCTGGCTAATTTTTTGTATTTTTAGTAGAGACGGAGTTTCGCTGTGTTAGCCAAGATGGTCCCAATCCTCTGACCTCGTGATCTGCCCACCTCGGCCTCCCAAAGTGCTCGGGTTACAGGAATGAGCCACCGCACCCGGCCAAAAATAAATATTTTTAAAAGCACATCACATATTTTTAAGATACTAGATGGCAAAAACATGTATTTCTTATGGAGAATTATGCCGCAAAATATAAAAGCAGCTTAAATATGAGCTTTTAAGTATTTAACTCATGTAATCCTAATTAAGGGATAGTATTATTTTCCTCCTTATTTATGGGAAAATAATGGAGTTAAGCAATTTGTCGCAGGTCATACAAAAGGTATAGTAGATACAGGATATGAACACACCTGTCATACTCCACATTCATACTCTTCTCATGATTTGACAGAGCTTCTCAGAGTTACATGACATCAATTATTTCACTATAGATAATTTAGAAATTTATATCTCCAGTCCTGATATGTCTTCAAAACTTTAGTCCTGTATTTCCAACATCCTTATTTAAATGTTCAACTAGAAATCACACTAATTTCTCTGAGTCAGTATATTAAAACTAAATGTATTCTTCTACTTAAAAATCGTCCTCCTTTCAACTATCCTAATTTTTCTAACTCCTATTCTCTAGGACATCTTTATTCAAAATATATCATTCTTTCCTCCTCTTCCTCCTAGGTGTACAGTAAGTGGACAAGTCTTATTTATTCTCTTACTTTGATAACTCTGTTTTAGTCAGGATTTTATCTTCTCTTGCTTGTAAAAATCTCCCAACTGGAAGAGATGGAGCAGGGAGATCAGCTTATCCTAAACACTGCTGCCCCATTAACTTTCCTGAAACAGGAGCACTATGATTATGTTGTGTTTGTTCAGACAAAACTTTAAATAATTGTATGTACAACAATCCCTAATCAATATTCATGACATCCTAAAATCTAACTGTACTCCCATTTCTTAGTTAATTGTCACCTACCTAGTTGTATGTACTATACACTCAGGCCAAGTTCCCTCACTCATTTTATTCATATTGTTCCAGCATCTGGAATGTCCGTCGTTCAATTTTTCATATGCAAATCCAGTCCATCCTACCAAGTTCACTTCTAATGCTATTAAATTCATGAATCCTTCTTTCCTTGACTTGGCCAGAAACAATCCACTCTTCCCTAGCTACCAAATTCACCTAGTACCTGTAGTCGCCCTGCTGACAACTTGATTTTGGACTTGCAGCCTCCAAAACTGTGAGATAATAAAAAGTTAGGGTATTATTTATAAGCCAACAAGTTTCTGGTAACTTGTCACAGCAGCTCTAAGAAACTAATACAGTACTCATCTACACTTTTATTGAGACGTGAATTACTTCCTATATTTTGTAACACTTTATATGTATGCCTTATTCCCTTCCTAGGAAATAAAATTTTAAGGAAATAGTCCATATTTAATTAACATTTCTTAGCCTCACTGAATCTACCACAATATTATCATTGATTCATTATTCAATTATGCTTAATACTAGGATGTGGAAATGATCCCTTAGACCGTCATCTAAAGAGAGATTTATAGTCTCCTAAGGAAATTAGACATGAAATAAATACAAACATAATTGCAACAGTACAAACTGTGGGTCCACGTAAAGTGTTACGTATGCAAGACAACATTCAGTAGGGGAAATCTATTATACTGTCCATTGGGTGTTGAGGACAGAATTCTCAGAGAGTGTTCTTTGAGTTGAGAATTGAAGGACAGAAAATATATCAGCCATTTGAAGAATTTGGGGTAGGGAAGGGAGTATGGGAGGAAAGAAAGCTCCAGATAGAAATTGCATATACAAAATCCTGTATTCAAATGCAAAGCTTTGAATGCAGACTTTCTGTATCAAAGAACTAAAAGAACTTCAGAGTAGCCAGAGCAAAGCAGGTGAATAGCTGGAGATGTGGTCAGTGAAATGCCAGATTGAGGAATTTGAATTTTATGCTCAATGCAGTGGGAAAGCACATAGTAGATACACACAAAAATACCAATTGATACCAATTGAAAGAATAAGACAAGACCAAAATTAATTCAAAGGTAGATAATATACACATGCTAATAAAATCCGTACATTTATTTTAAATCTTTCCTGAAGATTTACCTCTGAGTTTGAGAAGAGCTTGGACTTCTGAAATTGAGGTCTTATATTTCAAAACATATTTATCACTTTCATAAACAGAGATCTCTGACAGCCTTCTAAGATAAGGCCAAGTTAATTTTTTTCCTTTCTAGTTAATAATTATTAAAATTCTGTTGGTTAATGGATTTCTTATTTTTGTTTATTTTTTAAGTGCCTGTTGTATAATGTAGAGGTGCACACCAAAAATGTGTTTTGTTCCTAGAATGTATTTTTTATCTGTTAAACCTTAATCTCATTTTTAATTTTGGTGTATTTTATCATGTGCAATGACCAGGGACCTGGAGGCATAGAAAATAAATCATCATTATTCTCATTATTACTACCTACAACATTACTGAAATTCTGGATTGAAGAACAATCCAGGCTTTTTTAAAGTATGATGCATTAATAACCTGGTATGCCACTAAGCCAGAATAGAAATATTGGTTTGTTTGCAAAGTGACAGAAATTATCCCCTCTTGCAATTAAAGAAGAAATGCAGTAGAGGGAATGTGGAAATTAAACCATAGAGAAGTAGCTTAAGCTCTAAAGATATGAGGATTTATCTGCTATAGCTCAGTGAAAAGACGCTGGAACCAAAAAATATTATAGTGGCAGGGAACCTTAGGAATTATGTATTCTAACCTCTTCATTTTTGGAGACAAACAAAATTCAGGCGTAGAATTCGTATCCAAGTCATAGTTAAATAGTTAATTGCAGGGCTGGTACTGTAATCCCAATGCTCAGGAGCCAAATTACCACAGCCAAACCATCTAATATGTGATCAAAGCCCCTATCATAACCCTTTCAAGGTCTTGGGTAGAAAAAGAAATATTAATTGCAGGAGATGAGTCTATGCACAAACCTTTATTAATAAAAGATCTGAACAATATACATTACAATCCATTTACCTTATATACCAGATACTTTTTTTTAGAGTTGTCTGTAATCCTTGTACCATACTCAGCAACCACCCAGCAAAGTGGGAATCATTTCCATTTTATAATGAAAAAAGTGAGCTCCAGAAAGATTAAGTAGCATCTAAAATTGCAAAGCCAGTAAGTGAGGTTTGTATTACTATCAGACCTAACTGATTCAAACTCTGCTATCTCCTGCTTGGTGTTTTTAAATCTGTTGCATTTTGTTACTGCCTGAGCTTGTGTGGTCACAGAAGTCATGAGTTCTCTAATAGCCCAAATGTCTAAAAGACCAAAAAACTTTAGGAGGATAAGAAAAATAGTTACATTTAGCAGATGCCCTCTCACATTTAATTCTCACAGCACTGCCTGTAGATTGATGTCATAATCCTTAGTTCACAGTTTCAGAAATTGAGGCTCAGTGAGATTACATTGCTCTATACATATTAGGAGAAAAAAAGCCTGAGCCTGCATTCATACTCTGATTTATCTGACCGCAAGTGTTCTTCATATTACTCTAACCACATCCGAGTCTATTCTTCTCTTGGATGCTAGTTCATTTTCCATGGTTCACACACCTCATCTGGCAAAGCAGAATTGTAAAACCTGCTGTCACAGACTTCCCGAAAACAGAGTGTGTTGGGAGGTTGGCTTTATAATTAAATTATGTTGTCATGGCTGGAATTAAATATTATGTCCTCTATATGTTTCCTCCTTTGAAAAATGGGGAACTGGGAAGATTAGTAAAATATTTAGCATTAAACTTTCATTTCTGCATCATCTTGATTCACTGTGTGCCTGTTCCAAGCACCCTATCATATGCATATAATACTGCCAATAACCTAGGTAATACTGAAAAAACCTTCAAAAAATGAATGAGAAATAAAAAATTATTAGACCAATAAGAAGGAATAATTCCAATGTTTAATAATTGGGATTTGGTTTACATTTTCCTTCTTAAGACTAACTTAATTAAAGCCTTATAGTGTGATCAGAGGTAAAGACCTATGAAGGTGCTCAGCCTTATTGCAGTTGTAAAAATGTGAAACTTTGGGGCCGGACACAGTGGCTCAGGCCGGGAATCCCAGCACTTTGGGAGGCCGAGAAGGGTGGATCACCAGCCTGACCAACACCATGAAACCCCATCTCTACTAAAAAATACAAAAAACAATCAGCTGGGCATGGTGGCTGGTTCCTGTAATCCCAGCTACTACTGGGGAGGTTGAGGCAGGAAAATCGCTTGAGCTCAGGAGGCTGAGGTTGCAGTGAGCCAAGATCGAGCCATTGCACTTCAGCCTGGGCGACAGAGCAAGACTTCATCTCAAAAAATAAAATAAAATAAAACTTTGAAAATTCAAACATACTTATAAATTTCTAGCACTGTTTTCTAAAGACCACTGAGGACTACAATGAAGTGAATGTCTTGGTAAAACCAGGATAGAGTGGTGGACAGGGGTTGAAACACTGTTGATGATGGGTGCCATTGCAAACATGACCCTGAATTACCTTTCATGTGCACCAATTTTAGGAGTACTGCATGTAAATACCCCCATTTCTGAAGAGGTCATTTTCTATTACTGACACACTCAAACAAGTATTCTAAAACCAGATCTCACTGTAGAATAATAATCTGAGTCTAGGAATGGGATGTGGGGCATCAGTATACATAACAATTTTACAGTAATTAGAAGCAATGCTATCATTAGGGTTCTCAGTAGTTCTTTTTTCCCCCTACTTCTTGAGCTTTGACTTCTGAGATTATCTGTGAAAGCCCTTAGCAGTCTTCAAGTCTTCTAAAGTAAGCCAGTTAAAAAACATCCTTCCTGCTTAGCAGAAGGGACTTTGTTCTTTGGCTCAACCTTGCTCTTTGCAATATGTCGCTAGTAGCCCTAAATCAGAATGTGCATTAATATATCTTTTGAATTGCTGGGTCTCCTCAGGAGAAAAAAAAATGTTTTCAACAATCTTATAATATTTTGTTAAAAATCCAATTCTGGTTCAATGTTTTGTTCTCAGAGGAATTTTGAATGAAGAAAGCCTTTTTGTAAGAGGAAGGAAGCTTATCTAATCTCTTCAAGACTGATGAGAAGCAATCAGGAGCTTGTGATTCTTTGAAACCGTAAATTTCTAGGGAATTAGCACATGTTTCTCAGGAACAATAAAGAGTGTTACACTTCAACTTGGCTGTAAATGCACCCCTTCATGTATCCCAAAAGGCAGTTTGAGAGCACCATTCTCTGAGTCAACTGGAAAAGGGAGGAGGCCATGCTGAGCTGAGATTCTTTCAGGGGGTCATGAGACACTGAATACAGAATGAAGATCACTCTTCTGATTAGTGTTGAATTCTCAGTTATAACCTTTTATAATAAAATGTCTTCAAAGATGTAGGAAAATAAATTGCCTCAGACAAGAGAGTTACTGAGCATTAGAAGATTTAGATTTTTGACACGGTCTTTTACTTGTTTGCAAATGTACTATCTTGACCATAGAAAATTTTCCTAACCTTTGCTACAATTTCATTGTATTGTTCTTTGCTTACATTACTTGAATATGTTAAGACTTTGTTAGAGAATCAATAAGTGATAGATTGTTATTGTTGCCGTTGTTACCATCAGTGTCCTCTTCTCTTCTCTAAGTTAGGGTTGGCAGGAACAGCTAGGAACATGGGTTACACATCTAACCCCGCATCTGCTCATCTTCTTGTAGCACTGGAAAGTGTGAGAGGTCTGCCTAGACTCTGGCTGCCCAGTAAGCTAACTTAGACTCATCTCACCTAAAAAACCCTGTCAGTGACATTTTAGTCACAAACCTTTTAGGAAGTAGGAAAACAGTTTGCATGGAAAGCTCTTGTTTTTAAATAAGATCTGATTGTATCAAGCTATCTGAGACTCTAATTGACGACATAATACTGTCTACATTATCATTGCACTTACCACTAGTGAGGCAGCAAGTATAATTGAAAGGAAATAGCTTGGGGTTAGCTGGACACTTGATACGAGTGTTGTCAGTTTTATCTTAAGATCATTTTCCTTATCTGTAGGGGGCACTTTCTCCCATCTTAAAGACATATTATGCAAAGAAGTCAAATAATATATATGAAGTATTAAATATTTAGAGTTCCGTGCAATAAGGCTAGTTTACCAATATAATATATTACAATAGAAGTATTAGTGGAAATATAAATCACTTTGAGGTCTCAAGAGTAAGGTCCTTTATCTGAGCTCTTAGAGGTTTGTTTTTGAGTTGTCATATAGGGAAGTCTTCTGTTGCTACCAAGTACTAATCATACTTTGGAAACAATGAAGAATTAATTGCTAGTGATATATCACTTTTTTTTAATAGTTGCTTTAAAAGCATTTGTTACTATAAAGTCTCTGAGAAGTTTCTCTCAAATTTTAAAAAAAATCACTGTTATGTCTCCCCTGTTCGTCAGTGACCATCTGGAGGGCAAAATACTAGGAGTACCTTGCTAATTTTCTTTCTCAGTCACCGAAGCTGGTACCAGATAGGTCTTCATTGTTATTGAGCATCCTGTGTAAAAATTTAGTAATGCTTTTAGTAAAATTTGTAAAAATGTATATTGATTTGATGAATTTGGCTACATGTATATCATATGATATAGACAGATGATACATCCATGTTGTGAAGATAATGCAGCCATTAAAAAATAATGAATTATATCTATAGGTGTTAACTGAGAAGAATGACCATAATTTTCAGGGTAATGAATATTTATTAGTAAATATGTTCTGTATGTTTATATGAACATGAAGAAAGCTATAGAAAAAAAATTAATACCATATTTTTCATATTGGTTATTTCACAGAGTTGGAAACAAAAAAAGGACTCAGGAAAGATTATCAATTTTTTCTTTAAACAGTTTTTATTGTTTCACTAGTTATAGTGAACAGCTATTTTTTTTTTTTTTTTTTTTTTTTTTTTTTTTGAGACAGAGTCTTGCTCTGGCGCCAGGCACCAGGCTGGAGTTCAGTGGCGCAATCTCGGCTCACTACAACCTCTGCCTCCCGGTTTCAAGCAATTCTCCTGCCTCAGCCTCCCGCGTACCTGGAACTACAGGCACATGCCACCGCGCCCAGCTAATTTTTGTATTTTAGTAGAGACAGAGTTTCATCACGTTGGCCAGGATGGTCTCAATCTCTTGACCTTGTGAACCGCCCTTCTTGGCCTCCCAAAGTGCTGGGATTACAGGCATGAGACACCGCACCTGGCTTGTACAGCTATTATTAAAGAAGTTTGCAAATTAATAAATGACATTATTTTAAAAACTACTATTTCTCAGAAAAGGAGACTGAGAAAAGTAATCAGCACACAGAAGTTTTAGTTTCATTTGTATTGCCTCAACTTCTGTAGCACAAAAGAAAATGCATACTCTAAGTAGATTGATTCATTAAATCAACAAATATTTCCTGAGCTCTAGTTGGTACAAGTTCTTATTAACAAAAATGTGTGTGTGTGTGTGTTTGTGTGTGTGTGTGTGTGTGTGTATTCACCATGCTTTTGTATATAAAATAACTTAGATGATAAATTACTTCATGTTTCACTTATAAACCTCAGGACAAGTGTTTAAATGGAACAAAATAAACACAATCAAGAGACCTGATGACATTTCCATAACTCTATAGTCTGCTTAAATATTTACCTGTTTATCTTATTCTCACCTCATGACTTCCTCAGACTATTTTCATGGGTTTTGTTCTAGTATAAATTTTATAATAGCAGCCCCTTATAATCTAGATATTAATTATCCTTGTAACTGATGCCTCTTCTACTCCTAACTCCAAAAGAATACTTAATCTTTTCTAGCTTGAGTGGATCTTTTGCTATTTATAATTCTAAATTTCTCTTCCCTTCATCTCAGTATGCCCCAGGCCCTAACTGCCTTTTAAAATTACCTTCAATTGTTTACTCTTAGCTCCCCCAACTGAGGATCATTTTATCTCAGAGGTTCCTAATTCTAGCTGCATATTAAAACATATAAAGTTTCTTTAAAATATTAGTGCATTGGACCCACCCAGATGTTCTGCTTTGGTTGGTAGGAGATGGAGTCTAGTTGCATGCTAACCTTTTATCGGAACCCAACTCCTATTTTATCTTAAAATTTTCAATTCACTGAAATCAAATTTAACATGCTGCTTCACATTAGAAAACCATTTTTCTGGATAGTAACTACTTCCCTAACCAGACAATAATAAAGCTTTAACATTATACATAATACGGCTCTATGTATCATCACACAGACATGCATGTGACATGCATAAAAACACACATGTTAAGCTAGTGACCAAATTTGAACACATCAGTTGATAAATATACAATTGCTCTTTAGATCCTATGCATGAAAATAATTAATTAGATCTTGTGACCAAACATAAAAAGTAATCTGATATGGTTTGGCTGTGTCCCTACCCAAATCTCATCTTGAATTATAGCTCCCATAATCTTTATGTGTTGTGTGAGGGACCCACTGGGAGGTGTTGAATCATGAGGGTGGGTTTTTCCTGTGCTGTTCCCGTGATAGGGAATAAGTCTCATAAGATCTGATGATTTTATAAAGGGCAGCTCCCCATCCACACTCTCTTGCCTGTTTCCATGTAAGACATGCCTTTGCTCCTCCTTCACCTTCTGCCATGATTGTAAGGCCTTACCAGCCATGTGGAATTGTGAGTCCATTAAACCTCTTTTTAAAATAATTACACAGTCTTGGATACATCTTTTTTAGCAGTGTGACAGCAAACTGATACAGCCTGTTTAAACCTAACTATTGTAAATGAAATGTCCTATTTTCCTAAAGGGTATCAGAATATGACTTGAGTCTGAGGAAAAAACTGGTGACTGACAATGACATCAAAAGGAACAAACAATTGATAGCCAAAAGGTGAAAACAATCCAAATGTCCACCAGTGGACAAATGGATTAACAAAATGTGATCCATACATACCATGGAATATTATTCATCCTTAAAAATAAAACAAATTCTGACATACACTACAGCATGGATAAAACCTTAATACATTATGCTAAGTAAGTACCTAGGATAATCAAATTCCAAGAGACAGAAAGTAGAATAGAGGTTACCAGGAGATAGGAGGGAGGGGAAATGGGATTATTATTTAATGGTTACAGAGTTTCAATGTGGAAAAGCTTAATTGTTTTAGAGAAGGATGGTTGTGATACGTGCATAACCCTGTGAGTATACATAATGCCACTGAACTATACACTTAAAAATCTTTAAATTGGTAAATTTTTAATATATATTTTATCACAATATAAAAATGTACCTTTGAAAACTTTAAAAATATCAGTGAAAATAGATTGCAGTTACAGGGTTTAGAAGAACTATGTAGTCTGTTCACAGAATCATTAGAGTTTTATGAAATATGGTAATTTATTAGCTTAAGTAACAGTCTTTACCTTGCTGTCATACTTACAAAATTCAAATACTGGTATTATCCTTGATTCACTGGCAGTAATGACTGTAATAAACTATTAGAGACTGTATTTTAAACAAGCTGAGAATTATTTTTAAATTTGTAGTTATGTTAGACATTCTCATTTTGGTCAACTAATTGCAGAGGCAGACTGCAGGTTTCTTTTTCATCAACAATGTTATCTCTTACCAAATTATCTTCTTGGTAGGAGAAGCCATGGCTTTATTTGAGCCTGTATTTTCCTATAATTCAATATGTAATCAGTTGTTCCCTTTTTTTTCCTCTGAAAATGTTGAACTTTAAAATTTTAATGACGTTAGTAAATTTCTTGGCATACAGTTCTATGAATTTTAACAGATACATAGATTTATGTAACAAGCACCACCACCACTATCAGAATATGAAAGAGTTCATCATCTCAAAGAACTTCTCCCTGCTATTACTTTATCCCTCCTTCCACCACTAACTCTTGGCAACCACGGATCTCCTCTTTATCATCATAGTTTTGTCTTTCTGAGAGTTGTCACATAAATGGAGTTATGTAGTATATGGCCTTTTAAGACTGGCTTCTTTCACTCATCATGATGCATTAAGACTCATTCATGCCTTTGTATGTTTAGCTCATGCCGGCAATTCTAGCACTTTGGGAGGCCAAGGGAGGAGGATTGCTTGAGCCCAGGAATTCGAGACCAGCCTGGGCAACATAGAGAGACCCTATCTCTAAAAAAAAAAATTTCTTTTAATTAGCTAGGCATGGTGACTTGCACCTGTGGTTCCAGCTGCTTGGGAGGCTGAGGCAGGAGGATCACTTCAGCCTCAGAGGTTGAGACTGCAGTGAACCATGATCATGCCACTGCACTTTAGCCTGAGCAATAGAATGAGACCATGTCTTAAAAAAAATAAAATAAAATACTCCTTTATATCATTACATGTTTCAATGATTTCTTTTTTATTTCTAAGTAATGTTCTTTTGTATGAATATACAGAAGATCATTTACCATTAATTCACTGAAAGACATTTGGATAATTTCCAGTTTTGCATAAGATTTTCAGTAGCTCCATATCCTTGTCAATACTTGATATTGTTGGTATTTTTTATTCTAGTCATTATAATAACTGTATAATGGAAATACATTTTTTTCTTTTAGCCACATTTTTTTCTTCAAGTTATAGAAGATAATGTGATTCTAGGGCCATAATCTTTTCTTATTCTCCTTTTTAGTACATTCTATTTCTATGTACTATTTTCCACAGGAAAAAGATCTATTATTATTATATTTCTGATATTATTTTCCCCCACCCCTCTTGGAAATGCTATTTTTCCCTATGACAGTATGTTAATTCAATTTTTTAGTTTTTCTAAAATTTCTTTCTTGTATGATTTCACTTTTATGGGGAATCTTTTTTAAAAGTAGATTTCAAAAAAGTAGAGAATAAAATGGTGGTTGCCAAGGGCTAGTGACAGGGATATCAGGGGAAGTTGGTCAAGGAGTAGAGACTTTCAGTTATAAGATGAGTAAGTTATGGTGATCAAATATACAGCATAGCGATTATAGTTAATAATACTGAATTGCATTTATTAAACTTAATCAGAGTATAAGATCTTAAGTGTTCTAAACACACACGCACACACACAATGGTAACTATATGAGGTGACGGATATGTTATCTTGACTGTGGTAATGTGTATTTGATAACCAGCACATTGTACATGTCAAATATGTAAAATTTTTATTTGTCAGTTTTACCTCAATAAAACTAGGAAAAAATACTGAAAGCTACCCCAAAACACAAAGTAAAATATAATAATAATAAATCACAGTCAGTTCTACCATTTAAAAAATAATTTTTAACTAGAAGTGAAAAAACTTCCCTCTGTCCCTAAAGTCTTCTTCTGTCACTCCCTAAGGTAACCACTGATAACATTCAACACCTGATGTGCTAATCTCAAATAATTTTATTTCAGCTACCACAATCTTAATATAATTTGTCTCAACATTAGAAGTACAAAGAGAACTGTAATTTAATATATTGAAGATTGTCCTTTCCTGTTGTATTATGTATTTTTCATCTAACTGGCCGGGATACAGCAAGTTTTCTCTCCGGTTATATAATTGCCTACATAGCATGACATCTCTGATTTTGCCTCTTGACCCACAAAGCCTAAAATATTTATGATTTTGCCCTTTATGGAAAAGTTTGGCCAAATCCTTATTTCAGCTGAAGGATTTAAAGCCCAGAAAAGTTAGATGATGTTCCCAAGGTATGGGTTAAATCCCCTTTTTGTCTTTTAGGATCAGACTGTTCTAATATTGTATGGATTCTGGAGTATGTCTAGTTTGAATCCTATGTCCACCTGTTACTACCCTGTTGATCTACAGCAAATTACTTCCCTTTACCACAGTTTCCTTATTTATAATATAGCATTGTTGTGAGCATTAAATGAGATAACATATGTGAAATAATTACAGTGTGCTTTGCACATAGTACTCCAGTAACTGTTTGCTATTGTTATAATTAGTGTCAATGAGTTGAATTCATAGGCTGTCCTAAAGAGAAAAGATAAATGTTCACATCTGACCCAGTCTCATTTTATTATAATAGGAGCGATGTTATCTCATCTGTGATTTGAGGAAAACTTGGCGTTTATTCACATTCTCATTTTTGTAGTATGGTTTATGCATCCTTCTTTACAATAGCTTTACAAGTTAATAGAAATTATGAACTTCTAAAATACATGCATAATTTATAATATTGATTGACTTAAACATAGAGCACTCAAGTGATAGCCACATAGCACACCTTTCCTGAAACCAGCAGATGACAGTAAAAATTCTTTGTTCTCTCATGCTGTGTATCTTGAGGATATTTTCGCTATATTTAAGACTACTTGAACTGATTACATTTCTTTTATGATTGGGTAGTGGGTCAGTGGATGGGTTTTTAAAAATCATATTTAATTGTGTTTTGTGCAATGGTGAGGTGTTATATTTTTGTTCACTCTTTTCTGTTATTCACATAAAACATTACTTGCCCAGTTTATTGTTTCTGTTCATCTACTGCTTAGACTACAAAGCCATGATGCTGAGCTAGATGAAATCCAGTTAGATAAATGCAGTATATATTGGATCATTTAGTATTTACTCTGTTAGTCCTCTTGCCAGTAGCAACTCCAGTTAACCACATTCTTTATGGAAACAAGCAAACAAAAAAGTCTTATTCCTCCAAAAGAGTTAAAATGAAGGAGGAGAGCATATTTTTTGCTTTAAAAAATCTAGAATTTTGGATTCTAAAGAAAACCCACTGTGTGGTTTTTCTAAAGAAAACTTCTAAAGAAAAAAACTCGTTATGGGCTGTAGGTTATACCTTGAATTTAAGAACCACAATGAAAAGACCAACTTTAACTTGGCCTCATTAAAATGCTAAGAATTGGTATTGCCTATGATTGCTTCCACCGTGACTCCTATGTGGTTTTTGTTCAATATACTGGTCCAAACAAGATTTTACTCTTCTCAGCCCTGTAGATCTAATCTCATGAAAGAAAGCATATTTTTTTTCTGTTTCAAACATCATCATCATCTTCCTGAGTTTGCTGTCATTTATAATAAAAGATATATCTTAACGGAAAAGAAACACTGGAGTAGGAAAAACGCTGCCATGTTTAGTGTTAAGGAAATTAAGAAAATAAATTGATTTGTGCTTCATACATCCATAATTAAATAGGTAGTTCAAGAGGCAAGATTTTGAATAGCAAATAGTATAAGTAAGACCCAGATGTGGCAATCTACTCTGTAGGTAAACAAGAAGAAATTCAAGGTCAATAATAACCACCAGCACTTTATATTTATCCAAATATAGCTCTGCCATATTTCTGTAATTAGTTTAAGTATAAATTGCTTATAATTACATATTTCATAACATCTAGTACTTTACCTAACATAATATTTATCACATACAGTTATTAATTTAATTATATGAGCCTACTTCTTGTGCAGAGACTTTATTCTGTCTTGACCGCTATGGTGTCCAATGTACTCAACACAATTCAGAATTTGATATTCAGTAAATTATCACATCATATTGAAAGAGTGAATGGATGAATGAATATTCATGAATAAATGAATTTTTTAAAGGACATTATTATTATTTTATTTATTGGGCTGATTCCATACAGGGATATATGCATCAACTAACAGCCAACTTTTCAAGTATTTTAGGAAATAGGATTACTTTTAATGTTTATGTCACCTATTTGCAGAACTTTCCACTTATCTCTGCATATCAGCCAATTTCTGCATTAAAAATATAAGCTCTATTTTCACAGATTTAGGTTCAGTATTTGCATCAAGAACCTGCTCAGACATTACCTTCTCTACTAAAATCACCTTAATTCCACCATCTATAATTAATTGCCTAATCTCTCATCTCCAACAACACATTATCTAGAACTCTTTTCATTGAAATTATTTTCAGACTTTTTTCATGATTTATTAGGCAGACTAAATTTGCACCCAACGTTGCACTTAGTTACTCAAATATTCATGCATTTTTTAAAAAGAAAGTTATTATGGTTAAGGGAAAAAAATCTTTATACATGTATAAACTTCAAAAATATTTTATGCTCTCTTAGAGCATTTATCCCCAGCACAGAGATCAGAAGTCCATTGTCAGTATAATAATAGCCAGTTACCTCCACCTCAACATGCCCCTCCATTGGACAGAAACTGTGAGTCTTAGCTCTCACTTAAAATCATTAGCCTCCCCTGTGGTAGTAGTTGTTATTAATTAATTAAGTCATTCATTCCATAAATATACCACTGAGCAACTACTGAGCAAAAGTGAGTGGGACAATTTTTGTCTTCAAGTAGATGACCATATAATAACAAAAATGTATATATAAACAAACGATTATATAGCAGCAGGTTAAATGCTTTGAGACATGCATAAGATACTGTGGGAGCATGGAGGTGGGGCATTTGCTTGCTCAAGAGTTAGCACCTCCATTTTCCTTTGTGAGTGCCTTCATGTTCTCCACATCAGAAGATATATGCATGCTGCTAAGCCTCTTCTGCTCCCCCAGTTTCTCCTTTGCCTAGTGTATTAGTCTGTTCTCACAATAAAGACATGTGCAACACTGGGTAATTTATAAAGAAAAAGAGGCTTAATGGAAGAACAGTTCCATGTGGCTGGGGAGGCCTCCCAATCATGGCAGAAGGTGAAAGGAACATCTTACATGGCAGCAGGGAAGAGAGAATGAAAGAGCCAAGCAAAAGGGCAAACCCCTTATAAAATCATCAGATCTAGTGAGACTTATTCACTACCATGAGAACAGTATGGGGGAAGCTGCCCCCATGATTCAGTTTTCTCCCATGGGGTCCCTCTCACAACATGTGGGAATTATGGGAGCTACAGTTCAAGGTGAGATTTGGGTGGGGACACAGCTAAACCATTTCATCTTGTAAGAGTCACTTTTCAGTTACCTTAAGCCAGAGATGGATATAACATTTTATATTATTCCTCTTAAAAGGATGAGAATCCCTTGTCTCAAACACATCTAAACAAACCAAACTAAAGCCTTTCCTCATACGATTACATTAATGCTACTGAAATAAAATATTGGTATGAATTAAGTTAGGCAGCCATTTGAAAGACAAAATGCCTTAACAAGTCCCATTAATGAGAAACACCTTATCTCTCCCCTGCAAAATGTTTAATAGGCTTGTACATATTAGAAGTAACAGCTAACATTTATTAATTACTATGTGCCAGTCCATGTCTACAAGATTTATATGTAAAGTTATGGCATTTCATCCTCACAACAATTCTTGTAAATAGTCACTACTGTTATCCTAATTTTACTGGTGAGGAAAATGAGGCACAGAGATAAAAAATTTGCCCAAGGTCAAGGATGAAACAAAATCAAGATTCAGTCCCAGGGAGTCTGATTCCACAGCCTACATTAAAAAACAAAAATGAGTTTTTATTTTTTGTGAGTGTGTATTAGGTATATATATACACACACCATATATATATATACATATATATATATATATATATGTGTATATATATATATATATAATCTTAGTATCAAGTCTTCAAACTAAAATTTGCCTTTATATGACTCTTAAAAATGTTTATGTTTTTTCTGTTTCTGTAGAATAATATTTATTTTAAAATAGAGTTTAACAATGGTTGTTATGTTTCCTTCAACTTGCATATGCTGGGGAAGTGAGAGGTAATATACAGTATAAATGAATGAACAGTTAATATGTTAGTAATACAGAATATGTTTGTTTATTTATGGTAAGTCATGTGATTCCCTAGAGGTAAATCTGTCTAAATTGTTTATATGTTTATAATCTAAGTGATTCTTTAAAAAATGGATGCTACCAACTTCGTACTATTTAAGCTAGTCTCCAGCAATGACATGGATGTCTATTAGAGAATGCATCTCTGCTTAGTGCTCTGCACCAATAAAAAAGCTTTTCTGTTTTTCCTCCCACTTCACCAACTTTCTGCTGTTCTTTTTCTCCTTTTCTCTTCATATAACAACAATTTTGTCTCAATGAAAAACTTAAAGTAGGCTTAATTAAAACACTCACATATTGTGTCTTCACCTGTAAAATGAAGGATTGTATTATATGATCATAAAAGTCCCTGCGGGAAGACCCCATGATCTACATGTTTGATGGCGATACCATTTTATTAAGAAAAAAAAATTATACAGTAATCTGTAACCAAGACACACATCATGACAGTCATTGAAATAGAACATTTTTATTCAGGATTTACAGTCTGGTTCCATTCATTACAGATTTTTTTTTTAATTCACTAAACTACTTCAAAGAAAAAAATTAACTTCATAGTTTTTGTGTATGTAATTTGCCTGTGTAGAGGGGACTGTATAAATCTACCCACTTAAAGACCTAAGTGTATAATCAAGGGGTGTTTATTGGAAAATGTATATTAAGTAACTGATAATGTGGGATTTTGCTTAATTTATATCTTAGAAACATTATGACTAAGAAACTAGAGACAAGTCCTTATTAATTTGTAAGATACCTAAGTACATCTAATATCTTTCCAAATGTCCCTGACTCTTGATTTTAAAGTCCCATTTATCTCAACCATTTCTCTATCACAGCAAACTTTATCATTCTATATCCATCCTCCTATATTTGTTGTAGCAGATTCAGGATCATAATTTGTGCCAAAAGGCTAAAACGGTTAAGGTATTTTAAAAATTATTAGGATTTTAAAAAACTATTTTATATTTTATCTCTATAGCACTCAATACTTTCTCACAAAGGTTACAAACTGAAATGAACTAATCTGCACTGATCCTGGCCACCCATTCTCCTGTTCAGTAAGTTCTATGTCAATTAGTTACTACTTAAGTTCTTACCAGGTGTGATAGAACTAAGAGAAGATAGTAACAGGAAAAGCATGTTCTCAGCCCTCTAGGAACTCAGAAATAGATAAGATAGTGATAAATGGTGAGATATAGGTGAGATCCTGATGAATGTTAACAATTGACTCTTTGGTTGTTGGAAGGGTTCATAAACAAGTAAAGAATACCTATACTTATATGGCACTATGAAAATCTACATAGATGTTTTAATAGAAAAGATATGCATCCTGTCCTTCTAAAGATAAGTTAGGTGTACATAGTATTAAAGCAAATAAAATAAGGAGACAAGGAGAGTATGAAGGTGGAATTCATATCGATTGCTCAGCACCTCAAATAGTGGAACTCAATGGCCTCTGAAGTCTGGAGATTTGAACTGCCATGGGTCCCTCTGGTAGTATTAGGAAACTGAAAAGGCAACACATTGAGATTTTAATTTTTCATGGTTCTTTCAAATGAAGGTGTATGGGGATAACTATTAGAATTTCTTTAGCCTCCTGGTACTTTGAATGCCTTGCGATATCTTTCTTTTGGTACAGTAGTTGTGTTAATCATCAGTTAATTTTTTTAATTTTATTAAAAAATGGAGTGTACTTCCTGTTTTTAAACCTACTGCCAAATGAATGCTCTGTGTTAATATGAAAGTAGCAAAAAATAAATGACTATGACCATCTTTGACATGTTCTGTCACTGGACTATTTTCTCCAAAAGAGGGATTCTATCTCTAGTAGCTTTTCAAAGGTACTAGAGAGCTGGGCGCGGTGGCTCACATCTGTAATCCCAGCACTTTGGGAGGCCGAGGCAGGTGGATCACGAGGTCAAGAGATCGAGACCATCCTGGTCAATATGGTGAAACCCCGGCTCTATTAAAAATACAAAAAATTATCTGGGCATGGTGGCGTGTGCCTGTAATCCCAGCTACACAGGAGGCTGAGGCAGGAGAATTGCCTGAACCCAGGAGGCAGAGGTTGCGGTGAGCCGAGATCATGCCATTGCACTCCAGCCTGGGTACCAAGAGCGAAACTCCGTCTCAAAAAAAGAAAAAAAACAGGTCCCTAGATCAAAGGTACTAGAGAATACAGCCAGCATTTCTACTTGATTTTCTCAGTTCTTCTCATTTGCTGATTGATCTGGAATCTCTTTAAACTTTCCATAACTTTATTTCTCCATTTTTATCAGTGGTCTACATCCGCTAGTGGTGATTGTGAAGATTAATAGTTTGATTGTTGAAAAGCCAAATAGCTAAGACGAATCATGGAGTTCAGGTGTATTTTTTAGTTTTTTATCAATAATGCAGCTGCCAAGTGTTATCAATGATGAACTAGAAAAAGGGATAAACTGGGTTGTTTGGTCACAGTAATTTTGCTATTGGACTTTTCCAGATTTAAGTTATTGTTTTGTGTTTGTGTATTTTTTTTTTAATTTGTTTTGTTTTGAGACAGAGTTTTGCTCTTGTTGCCCAGGATGGAGTGCAGTGGCATGATCTTGGCTCACTGCAACCGACACCTCCGAGGTTCAAGTGATTCTTCTGCCTCAGCCTCCCGAGTAACTGAGATTACAGGCATGAGCAACCACACCCAGCTATTTTTATTTTTAATAGAAATGGGGTTTCACCATGTTGATCAGGCTGGCCTGGAACTCCTGACCTCAAGTAATCCGCCCACCTCCCAAAGTGCTGGGATTACAGGCATGAGCCACTGTACCTAGCCAAGTTATTGTTTTAGTATATCTATTTAAGTAATCTTGGGTTTAGGTACCAAATTATCTTTCATACCTAAATAGATTTTAAAATAGATTTTACTTTGAATAGCTAAAGGAAAGTTACCTCAAGTGAATATAGAGGAACTTCATTTTTATAAAATAGTATATATGTGCCAAATCAAATGTCACTAAAGTTAATGATACTGATAATTGATTTAGGAGAAAAATGGCTGGTAATACATTATATGTAAACATTAATTTAAATGGAAAATATGATATATTTGTCCTACTTCATAAAAAATGCAAACCAGCATTAGAAATTTAGAACATTTACATTCATAATCTGTTTAATCTTCTGTTGAATGCCCTTGTGCACTCTCTTTGCCCTGTCTATTTTAGTTACCTACTTTCTGTAGATTATAAGTGCCCTTAATAATTCAAATATCTCCAGAGAGAATTTTGTCTTCAAGGATTGGCACCCTGTTTTCCACTGTGCCTTCAACCTGAGACTTTGGTGATTTCACAAATGCTCTGAACAATGGAGTTTTGAAATAGTTACTGTCTGTATTAGTTTCCTGTGGCTGCTATAACAAACTACTAAAGCCTGGTGTTAAAACATCAGAAATCTATTCTGTCAGAGTTCTGGAAGCCAAAAGTTCAAAATCATTATCACTGGGCCAAAGCAAGATGTCAGCAGGGCTGCATTCCTTCTGGATGCTCTAGGGGAGAATCCTTTTCTTTGCCTTTTCCAGCTTTTGCTGACCACCACCATTTTTTGGCTTGTGGCCACATTGCTACAATCTCAGCTTCTGTGGTCACATTAACTTCGCTTCTTCTGTCTATATGGAATCTTCCTCTTACAAGCATACATAGAATTGTAGTTAGGGTCCATCTAGATAATCCAGGATAAGCTCCATATGTCAAAATACTTAATTACATCTGCAAAGTCTTTTTTGTCATTTGAATTAATATTCAGACTCCAAAAGTTAGAAATGGACAGATTTTGAGATGCCATTATTCAGCCCACCGCACCGTCTTTACCTTTGTACCTGCTCTCCATTTCTCCCTTATTCTCCCCCCTCCTTTCCGCTAGCACTGCCAGCCAGGCCGAGAACAAACAACAGATGTCCAAAGGCTTCACTTTCCTGTCCACATTTTGTACTTTAGGTTAAAAAAAAAAAAAAAAAAAAAACTGGAGGAGTAACATGGCAGATCCAGGCATCAAGACTTCACAGGGTTGGAGAAAACGGTCTTTGATCAATGGTCTGCAGTTTGGTAGATTTTACATAATTTCCATCCTAATCCTAAAGACACTCTACCTGAACAGACCCAGTTCTGCTTTCCTCAGTGTTAACCTTCCTCCATCATTGTGCCTAAGGCAAGAAGAACCCAATGGCTCAATCACATGTCAACTCCCTGTCACACTCCATTCTGGAAAACCGTGTACCATAGCAGTGGGTCTTGAGTATTTATTCTTATACTACATAATGAAGAGGGACATTGCAGAAAGGTGGCTGTGGGGAAAACATCTGGAAGAAATAAATTTCCTAGGATCAAAGGGCTCCGTGTGCAGCCCAGAGGGTCCTCAGGGTGCTCCTCAGAGCAAACAAACAGTTCTCTTGATGAGTCACTGCAATTTTTTTCTGCCAAAAGCCCACATATGTTGCAAGATCTCAAGGAAAAGAGGTGGAGTAAGGAGAAAGAACAAAAAGAAGGCAACAGAAGTGATTTTTTAAAATTTTAACCATATGAATAAAATAAATCTCAACATGATTACAGTCTTTTAATATATCCACCATCCTCAACATTCTGTCACGTATATTGCCCCAGAGTAAAGTTAAGTATAAGATAAAATATTTTTAAAAACACAAAAAACAAGTGGGCAAAAGGAATGATCTTGGGGAAGAATACAACATTATGGCCCAACTTTTTTTTTTTTTTGCTCTAACACATGAAAATTGGTAAAGGATGGTGCATCCCAGGACTGTGTCCCGAACCCTAGCCAGTGGCATTTGACAGAGGGAAAAAAAGTTACTTATGAATCAGTACAGCCATGCTTTGTTCTGCATGAGTGTTTTAATAGAGCGAGTGTAATATAAGGATCAGGTGGGCTCGTGGGAATGGAACAAAAGGTTTTGTAAAATTAAAGCAAAATAATTATAGCTCTAGGTGCAAAGCAAGCATACTCCAGCAGTTGATAGCAAGGACCTGCTCAGAATAGAGAAGGGAGGGAGCATGCTGGAAGTTTTTTCTTTTCTTTTCTTTTCTTTTTTTATTCACTAACAAAGGCTTTTAATAGATAACAGTTGTAAAGCATCTTTGAGAGTAATTAATGCACCCACACAAAAATTTATTAAAATGAAAATTTAAGGAATTGTCTAAAATGAATTAATTAACAAAAAAAGAACATCATGCCTTTCTTATTTTTTAAAGAAAGAGAGAAGGTTAAGCAAAGCAGATTTTTGTGAGATTGTATTTTTAAATGTTTCTGGTTTATTTAGTATCTGAATAGCCCTTAAAAAGAGAGTTGGTATGCAACAATTTTGCATGTTCTTCACATGTACCCCAAAACCTAAAATGCAATAAAATAAATAAATGGGGAAAAAAAAAAGAAAATATTCACTAGATCCCATTTTAATGGAACAGAAAAAAAAAAAAAAAGAGAGAGTTGGTGAGATTTATTATCCATCCCCTTCAGAAATATTAAATGGGGACAGACATAAAATGGGGATTAATTTGCTATACATGAGCCTCAAAGCCTCTTGAAATTATGGTATCTCCTTACAAAATGACCAAAGTTTTTAATAAGCTTACAGGGACCTCTAGGAAGCAGAATGTGGTAGTCAAAAGAAAGGAAGGTATGTATATTTTCTCATGTAATGGTTTCCATCCTGCAGTGCCCTTACCCAGGTCATTGGAGCTATCCCTCCATGTGTAGCCTTCATGGAAGATGAAAAGGAAGCTTCAAAGTGTGGTATTAGTAATTTTAAGCTCAGTATATTTTCTATCTTAACAGAAAAATAAAATTAACTTCATTTACCCTGTTTCTATAAGAATTTTAAATCATTATATTGGTTTTTCCACTTTTTTTGTATTATTTCATACTGTGATATAATTATAAAATAGAATATATGCAACCTGCTGAGAATTTACCTTTACTGTGAGAATTATTTCTAGTTGATTGCAAAAGTATTTGTTTTCAGCATGTTGTTGGTAGCTATACCTCAAAACATGTTAGGTTCTGAACTTGAGTAAATTTTCAAAGGCTAAGTTTTCTAAACCTTCCATGCCGAAAATCATTGGAAAAACTGCCTTTCTGCCAATATTCTTTTGTTCTGTTAAGACCAGAAGCTAGCTGTGTAAAAATATGAATAAGAAAGAAAATTTATTTTAGAAGATAAATTTTTAAAACTAGCTTTGGTTATAACATATAAAAATAAATAATCATAGTTTTTGAAGATAATTTCCTTTAAATGTGTAATGATGAGACAACTTGTATAGTAGGAAAAATTATGCCAGTAGGCATATGATCTGTGAATTTTGGATACATTTGCCTGGACTTTCTTTCTATTCTTTTCATTGTTTCTTAAATGTTCATCATTTTCATGACTTTATAATCTTTCAAGGTCTTTTCAGATTTTTCCTATTGAAGAGAGTGGATTTAGTTGGTTTGAGTAATGTTGCACTATTAGTATAGTGTTCTTGTCTGTGAGGAAGAGCACATTTGCGAAGTTCCTTGGTGAGGATAATTTTCACTTAAGTAGACATACACTCCCAATGTTCTTTTTCATTTAGTCCCTTGGTATTATACTTTCTCTGAGAATATGACTAAAAGAAGGAACATCGGGGAAAAATGTATTTATATTATTAAGAACTTTCTGTTTTCATGATAGTAGTTCCTGTCCCAATTATTTATGATTTTAAACTAATGTGTCTATTGACCTTTGGACTTGGATGGTATGTTGGAGAATATATTCATTTTCTGTTGCTGCTGTAACAACGACAAACTTAGCAGCTTATGACAACACAAATTTATTATTTCACAGCTCTGCAGATCAGAAGTTTAGATTGGCTCTACCGGTTTCTCTGCTATAGGATTTACAAGGCCATAATCAAGATGTCGGCTGGATTCTTAAGGGGAGACTGAACAAAAATCCACTTTCATGCTCATTCAGCTCATTGTGGTTGTGGGACTAAGATCTCCATTTTGTTGCTATCAGCTTGGAGCCATCTTTAGCTCCTTGCATGTATGATGTCCCTATATCTCAGAGCCAGCAACAGCACCTTGAATCATTATCACACTTGGCATCTTTCAAATTTCCCTTTCTACTACACCTTTTTTTTAATTCCAGCCAAAAAGTTGTCAGCTTTTAAAGTGATTAGACTGGGCCAGCTTGGATAATCTAGGATACTCTCCCTATTTTAGCATTAACAACCTTCGTTACATTTACAGAGTCACTTTTCCATGTAAAATAACATTTTGCCATGTACCAGAGATTCTGGGGCTTTAGGCAGTGGGCATTTTGGGGTACAATTATTGTGCCTTCCACAGATGAATTCTTAAACAATGAGTCATCACCCGCCTCCATTACACATTTCTAGATTACTCTGAGTATTCTAGTGTTTCTGGTCTAGAAGTAGAAGATTCACTGTGAATACTCACCTAAACTATTAGTAGACTTTCTTCTAAACACTGTTATTAGATTTTTAAATATATATCTTATGGAACTTGGTAAAGAGTATTTATTTTCTGTTTGATAAACAGAATAACTAGGACCCAGGGAAAACCAAGTTGACCATTAGGGCCTGAGGTAAACCAGAAGTTTTCTGGTTTATGGCAGTGGTTTTGTTTATCTTAATCCTTTTAATCACTACAAAGCATACTAGAAACAGAGAGAGAGCCCACCTGGGAAAAGGTGTAAGCCCAAATCAAGTGAATCAGAAACGGGATTATTTTTATTTTTTATTTTATTTTACTGAGATGGAGTCTCACTCTGTCATCAGGCTGAGGTGCAGTAGTGTGATCTCTGCTCACTGCAACTTCCACCTCCCAGCTTCAAGTGATTCTCCTGCCCTCAGCCTCTCAGGTAGCTGGAACTACAGGTGTGCACCACCATGCCTGGTTAATTTTTTTGTATTTTTAATAGAGATGAGGTTTCACCATGTTGGCCAGGCTGGTCACTAGCTCCTGACCTCAGGCGATCTACCTGCCTTGGCCTCCAAAAGTGGGGATTACTCAAATTAATAGAGGCGATTCACATGGAGGGCTGAGATAAGTGCAGGAAACAGAAAAATCTTAAGTCTTTCACTGATATCTAAAAGAGTGTGATCCATTAAGTGAGGGCAGGATGCAAGACATTATTAAATTGGTCAGATAGAGGCAACATTTCAATTCACGGGTTGGCAATATGGGCTAAGGATGCAATAATTTGGATTCCAAGTTAAATAAGGACTTCAGTTTAAGCTGAAATTGAAAAGTTCTAATACTTTCTAACACCAGAAATAAATCAATGATAAGGTCAAAGGAAGGGCCACGAAAGTCAAAAGGAAACATGGACAAAGGGGGGATAAGGAAGAGGAACTGGAGATAAATTTCATCTACACTTTGGAATTTTGTTCAGGGTTGTTTCTGGTATTTTGGATATAAGGGTTGCTTTGGATATTAAGAGAGAAATATAGTACATGTAAATCCATGGGGTTATAATTTATGTTATATCATTTTCTTAAGGAAGCATTGAGCTCATCCCAGCAATATGCCATCTTGTATATTTTCATATTAGGCTATATATTTCAGAGATAAAAACAGGAACTAAAGTTTTCCAGTAAGAAGATTAATTTCCCAAGTTAAAGCAGGAAAGATAAAGGCAATAAGTTTGTAAATCTTTATTTTTTCACTCTAATTACAACAGAAATCTGAATATATACTTATAAATTTTAAGTCAGTTTTTAGTAATTTAGTAAATCTAATTAAGTAATCACAAATCAACTAACAAAAAATAGTTGAAGTTAGATATATGTGTATTTATATTTTTTTCTCAAAGTATGTTCTATTATGTTATACAAGTAGCATTTTAGGGTTTTTTCAGAATTTAAATCAACTAATTTTTTATTTAGGCTTTTTGTTATTTATTTGCATTTTAAGAAAAAATAAATCTATTCCTCAGTTAAGTCAACATTTAAGTAATAGAAATGAAAAAAAAAATAGAGGAGTTCTGAGAAATATGTAATTGTATAACAGAAGTCATATATGGGCTGACTCATAATTGCAAAGTAAAATCTCTGCAAAAGTCCTTAACAAGTGCATGTCTTTCATACTTAAAATACAGGTTGAGCATTTCTAATCCCAAAATCCAAAATCTGAAATGTTTTGAACACCAACATGATGCAGAAAGGAAATGTTCATTGGAGTATTTCAGATTTCAGACTCTTGGATTCAGGGTACTCAACTGAGAATATATAATGCAAATACTCCAAACTCTGAAGACAAAGTCTAAACTCCTAAATACTTATGCTCCCAAATATTTCACATAAGGGATATTCGAGCTATAATTAAAATATTGTGTTTAATTTCCAAAATTTATCACTGTATGATACAATAAACTGTACTGCTTGCCTTTTATGAAAATGAAGGTAACATACAGATAAGAATGAATTACAAATTTCTAAAACATGGTACTTTTTTCTACTCACTTGACAACCAAAAGTTGCTCCAGCAAGAACATAACAATTGGCATTTACTAAGTGCTTATCATATATTACTACATGAAGTGGATTCTTTTTCTTTTCCATAAGTTATTGGGATATAGGTGGCATTTGGTTACATGAATAAGTTATTGTTTTGTTGTTGTTTTGAGATGGAGTTTTGCTCTTCTTGCCCAGGTTGGAGTGCAATGGGCTCACTGCAACCATCACCTCTTGGGTTCAAGCGATTCTCCTGCCTCACTCTCTCGAGTAGGTGGGATTACAGACACCCACCACCATGCCTGGCTAATTTTTATATTTTTAGTAGAGATGGGGTTTTTCCATGTTGGCCAGGCTGGTCTTGAACTCCTAACCTCAGGTGATCTACATGAGTAAGTTCTTTAGTGGTGATTCATGAGATTTTGGTGTACCCATCACCCGAGCAGTATACACTGCACCATATTTGTAGTCTTCCTTCCCTCGCCTCACTCCCAGTCTTCCCACCAAGACCCCAAAGTCCATTGCATCATTCTTTTTGTTTGTCTGTTTTTTTTATTTTTCGAGATTGAGTCTCACTCTGTTGCCCAGGCTGAAGTGCAGTGTCATGATCTCAGCTCACAGCAGCCTCCACCTCCCAGGTTCAAGGAATACTGCTGCTTTAGCCTCCGGAGCAGCTAGTATTAATAGGTGCACACCACCATGCCCAGCTAATTTTGGTATTTTTATAGAGACAAGGTTTCACCATGTTGGCCAGACTGGTCTCAAACTCCTGACCTCAAGTGATCCACCCACCTCGTCTTCCCAAAGTGCTGGGATTACAGGAATGAGCCACCATGTCTGGCCCATTGCATCATTCCTATGCCTTTGTATCCTCATAGCTTAGCTCCCACATATCAGTGAGAACATACGGTATTTAGTTTTCCATTTCTGAGTTACTTCACTTAGAATAATAGTCTCCAATCTCATCCAGCTCTCTGCAAATGCTATTCATTCTTTTTTGTGGCTGTGTAGTATTCCATTATATATATATATATATATATATCTAATACCATCCTGATATATATATCTGTAAGATATATATATATATATATATATCTTACAGTTTCTATATCCACTCATTTGGGTTGGTTCCATGATTTTGCAATTGTGAATCATGCTGCTATAATATGTAGCATTTTGTGGTTTTGATTTATAAGTGATTTGTCAACTTGTGCTGCTAAAAAATGCATGATTAACAATAAAACACAGGCTTAAATCAACAATATTGTTTTTATAACAAAATGAGTAAGCATACACTAGTCCCTACACATGTGGATACATACTACATGCAAACATGCATCCATAACATATGCAGTATACGTTCAAATACATCTATCTGCACCTGTTTTAAAGCTAATACACTTTCTGTTTTACTGTGTGCCAAAATAAAATTTTATTGTGAAAGAATACATGCTATGGGTATAAACTCATTTGTGGGTGTATGGTACTGTCCTCATTTCCAAAATAAGACAACACAGGTGCTTAAACAAGCTATGTGTAATGATCACTTTTTAGCATAGTGACAAAATTACTGGGTATCAGAACCTATGAGTTCTAGCCTTTGCTCTGCCACATGTTAGATTTGTGTATTAAGAATGTCATTTAATCGTTTGTGGTCTCTGCTTCCTCACTTATGAAAAAAGGATAATGATATCTCTCTTATTTACTTTCCAGAGTTGGTATTCACATCAGATGAGCTAAATATACTTTAAGGCATTTGAAGATTATGAATTACCATGTGAAACTTTATTATGTTTTAAAAAATATAAACAATTCCTATTACTACAGTTAAGGTGTGGTCTGTGTTCTCTAATTTATATAGTCTAGTTGAAATGTAGAAATTAGTTTATTATGATTTATTTGCTTTGTTGTATCTGTTGCAGAGTCTCCTTGTAATTTCCTATATGTCTGAGAAGTTGATAATCACAATATTAAGTAGTGTTGGGTTTCAGTGTTATTGTTTGTATTAGAGCTAATGTTCAAAATCAGGATGGTATTAGATATTAGTGCACTATCAAGGACAGTTAAAAGAGTGGAATGTAGAATTAATGATTAAAAACATGAAGAATTCCTATAATATTTTATATCTTGCTGTATAATTTTCTCTATTATTAATTAGTTATTGGTCAAGTTACAGTTATTATTGATCTAAATTCCAGAAGCAATGAAGAGCAAGAAGCTTAAGGGTTGCCTTGGAGAGAAGGAACACCTTTTTATTTTTAATGTGTTTGGTTTTTATGGTTGGTTTCTTTAGTATCTCATTTCCATTTCTTGAAATCCCTTCCCCACCCCGTTTATTATGGTTTGGTCCAGATTCTAGAGCCAACGGTTTTCATGTTAAGCTAATGGATAATTAGGTGGTGCAGGCATGAATTTCAGAGTTTATATAAGCCCTTTGAAAATGTATTCAAATAATACTTTATATTTCTGTGTCCCGCCACCCCTTGGAGAGAAGGTTGATAACTTTCTATTATTCTCAGAGGAGCACATGAGATTAAAAACCCTTGAACCTGTTGAGTTAGAGATATTGGTACCAAAGTGAACATGAGCTGGAGAAAGAAATTTTCCTTTTTTCCCCTTTTTCCCAACTATCTCACTTGTGTCCCAAACAGTTCGGTTGGGGGTGGGAAGCAGAGAAGAAAGATTAGAGAACCAACCAGTGGGAAAAGGATGAGAAAATGTCTCTATAATGACTTTTCCTTTCTTTTTTCTTTCCTGCTTTCTTGCCTTTTTACTTACTTTTTTTTTTTGTCTTTTATCCCTGCCCCCTTTCTCTTTCCTTCCTCCCTTCCTTCCTTTCTCCCTCACTTCCTTTCTTCTGTCCTTCCATCTTTCCTCCCTTCATCTCTCCTTCTTCCTTTTTCTTTTCAATATTTCTCTTCATAGGATAAAATTTAAGCCAGGATTCTTTAAATTAAGGGCCCATTTTATTTTAGTGCTGTGACATATTCCTTTTCTCATCTGCTTCTCGTCACCCTTTCCATTGATGCTGATTTTATTCATTTTATTGCCATCCCAGTTTTGAGAATATCCTACTCTGTTCTGCAGAAGTACTAGTGTTCTGCAGAAGTTATTTCTGTATCAGAAAATTCATAGAAATCAGTGGGGACAAAAGTAGTGTCTATGCAAAACCTATTCCTTATTTTCATTTTTAACACTTTGGGTCTCTCCTTGAGTATCATCATCTAATCCAAAATTTTTCCAATTAATAAAATAAAGCGACTGATTTATGAATTATTTAACATAGAAAAATGGGTGAAATTAACCTGTAATTCTTATATTTAGTGATATAATTCAGTTACTTTAGATATGTGGACAAGGTCATCTCCAAACTATGGAGAATTGAAAAAGAACTTAGGGTACATTTTAAACATCTTGAACAAGAACATCCTATTACCATAAAGAGGGAATAGCTCTCTTCACTTTTTCATTTCATCCAAGTATTTTTGTACCATTGTTTATTTTCTTTAGAGACAATGTGTTTTGGAGAAAAAGAAAAAGGCGATTGTGTTATCATGGATTTCTGTTGTCAGTTTAAAATGTTGCAAAACAGAGTTTTCTTGTAGGGTTTGAATTATCTGGTTGGATTGACTTGGCTGTCAAAAAGTCAAGTAGATCTTACTCTACCCAGATTAAACTGATAACTGGCTGAAATACAGTGTTCAGAAAAATTAGTAGGGGTAGAGTTTTAAAGCTATTTAACACACCAAACAAACTTCATAGGGCTATTCTATGTTTGTTTGTTTTTTTTAACTTCTCCAGGGAACACATTGTATAAAGCTATAACGTCCTGTTCCATGAAGTATTTCTTCCTTGACCTACCTCCCGTAACAGCTTAGCTTCTATACACATACACACACAAAAGTTTCCATCCCACTATTGAATCCTTTTAAAGAAAAATCAAAGTACAGTCTCTTATTCACACAAAAGCATTAAGAGCACCTGTTTTAAAGATTAGAGCTTAATTCTTGCACTAGATGTTTTCAACATCTTGTTTAAATATGGGAATGCTACTGTTTCTTGTCTTTCTTTCAAGTCTATAGGGTTTTTATCAGTTTCTGCACCCATTTCAGACTGGTATCACTCTCAATACCAGCTAGCCTTCTCGTATTCCCTCTCCTGTTGTTTTTGCCCCTACCTTCTCTCACTTTTGCTTTGTTCAGTCCTCTTATGTTTCCCCAGCATTCTTAATACTTAGAATTCTCTTTAACTTTTCCTGGACGAATGCCTTTTAATTTTGATGTAGATTCAAACCCCATTTATTAACAATTTTCTTCTAAGTAGACAGCCTGTTCTTTACCAAGAAATTCTCTTTGTAACTGTTTCATCCTTATTAGGCTGTGTATTTTAAGCAAACAAATAAAAATAAGTTCATATTTATCTTCCTTCTTAATCAAAATGCTTCGTGGAGGATTGGAACTCTTTCTTTGATGTGTTCTGTAGAGTATATATCAGTTTGTCTTTTTAATAAAGATGGCAACATTTCATTGGATTAGGAAAAATTGAAAACCATATGTTCCATGTAAAGAAATCACATACTGTTTCGATGTTTGTGCTACTCAAACATTGTATGCTTTATTTCTACAAAAGCATATTGATTCATTTTCTGCAATGAATCTTATATTTTTCAACCTTCTTAAACAATATATTCTGAACTTGATTTAGTCTTCACATGATGATTTCCTGATAATCATTATTGTATTAGTTTCCCAGGGCTGCCATAACAGCATACCATAAACTGGGTGGTTTAAACAACAAAGATTTAGTGGATCACAGTTCTGGAGGTGAGAAGTCTGAGGTCAAGGTATTAGAAGGGTTGGTTCCTTGAGAGGTCTGTGAGAGGGAATCTGTTTCATGCTTCTTGCTAAGTTTCTGGAGTTTATGGCAATCTTTGGAATTCCTTGACCTGTAATGCATCTCCCTGATTTCTGCCTTCATGTTTAATATAACATTGTCCTGGTATATGTGTGTCCATATCCAAATTTCCCCCTCCTCTACAGGCATAAGTCATATTTGAGTAGGGAATCCCGCTTACTCCAGTGTGACCTCATCTTAACTAGGGACCCTATTTCCAAATAAGATCCCTTTCTGAGATACTTGAGGTTAGAACCTTAACATATGGATTTTGGGAGGACACGATGAAACCCATAATAATTATAAACCATATTTTTTTGTGCAGAGCTTTACCACAATGATTTCTGCAGGACTTAATAATAGAAATGTTTGCAAGCTGTACATAATTCTCAGCCTTGGATACTTTATTTCTCCTTTACCTCCTCTCTCTCCTCTTCATTCTGAGACAGAGTTGTCCTTTTCTTTCTTTCTTTCTCCCTCCCTCCCTCCCTCCCTCCCTCCCTCCCTCCCTCCCTTCCTTCCTTCCTTCCTTCCTTCCTTCCTTCCTTCCTTCCTTCGACGGAGCCTTGCTCTGTCACTAGGCTGGAGTGCGATGGCACAATCTTGGCTCACTGCAACCTTCACCTCCCAGGTTCAAGAGATTCTCCTGCCTCAGCCTCCTGAGTAGCTGGGACCTCAGGCACCTGCCACCATGCCCAGCTAATAATAATCTGGAGGGTCCTGATTATTGATGTTACTGTGTAGAAGAATAAATTGTTAAATTTAAATATAATTGTTAAAGTCTCCCTGATAAGTAATGATGTATTTGGGCAATAGCATATACCTTAGGATATTTCTTTGCATTTCCCAAGGGCTCAATTTTTCTCTTCTGGGTTCTTGACCATATTAAATTGAGATAACCCTATAAATGAAGAAAAGAATTCTGTATACTGAGGAACTAATATATTGTTTTTTCCTTACAGAAAGCTAAAAAAATATATCTCATAGAAATAGTAGAAATTGGTTATCTTGTCTACTAAATGCTCAAGATTTTACTCACTAGTATAGGAAAATCAGAGTTTCCTTTTGGGTACTATAAGATGTGAAATTGAAGTAGACAGTACTTACATTTTTGCATGATTTGTGCAGTGTCTGTTAGATTTATATCATTCAATAAACATAATACTAGGGCAGAATTGAGTTGAAATCAAATGTTGTGCGTGGGTAAGGTAATGTGTACATCCAGTTCTTAGCAGGTAGTTCTAAGCAGGATGTGGGACCTACACCCCCAGATGCTAAGCTACCAAGGGTAGCCCATGCTGTTCTCACGGCACCACGCTGACGAGCACCCACTGTGGTTCTGATTTTGGCAGCCATGGCTGAATCGGGTCTTTGATGCTTGGAGTGGCTTCTGCCACAGAGAGCATCTCTGTTTGTTTTACTCCTCCCTTCGGTCATTATTCCAACCTGGCAGTATAGGACAAAAAAAATTTAAGGTGAAAAGAGAGGTGGGAGGGGGTTGCGAGAGAACGCTTCGGGAACTCGGCTGTACCAAGTATGAAAAAGCTGCTTTAAAA
The DNA here is from genome assembly GCF_009761245.1 of Sapajus apella. Classification (NCBI taxonomy): domain Eukaryota; kingdom Metazoa; phylum Chordata; class Mammalia; order Primates; family Cebidae; genus Sapajus; species Sapajus apella. The sequence goes on from NW_022436980.1 coordinate 6,317,999, forward strand.
ATTCTGGCTCCAAAAGCTCATGTGTAACATTTTTGCTGACTCATTAATGAATACATTTTATTTTATGTGTCATTCAACAGTCTTCTAAAAATCACTTTTTCTGATTCTATTTTCTCATTACTGGGGTCTTGAATTCATCATAAAATGCAGCCAGCCTCCTCCCTGTCTTTTAATAGGCTTCCTTCATAAGTATCTGAATATACTTGAAAACATTTACTTCTTAGGCTTTGATATTTTAAAATCAATTCTGCTAATACGTTTGAAAGTCAGCTTCAGAGGTTTGATTACATTTTAAATTATTTATTTATTTATTTTTAATTGAAAAATAATTATGTATATTTATGGGGTACAATATGATATTTTTATCTGTGTATGCATTGTACAAATATTTAATCAAGCCAGTTAATATATTCATCACCTCACCTGCATGTATGACATTTTGTTGAAAAGTTTCAACAAATTTTTTAATAATCTCTATTTATTCCAATATTCTATTTGATGGAAAATGTAAAAATGACTATACCCATTTTATAGCTGAAAAAGTGGAGATACTGAGATGCTAAATTTGTTATTTAAGGTTGTACAGGTGTTAGTGTCATTTTAACTATTTAAGTTTTCATTCTGATATTTGGGGATTTAGGGCTTTAGCATATATTCTATGCAGTGATCAAAACACTTGATCCACATTATCTTAATAATATCATTGAGATACCATAGATAAAAAGTAACCTGGGCCATAGAAAGATATTAAATTACTTGTAGCAAATCTCATAGCAACATCACAGGGAAGCAATACAATCTTGGACTTCTTCATATGGACTACCCATGACTAGTTTTCTGACAAGAAATATTGTTCTCCCTCAGAGAATGTGAAGGTTGAAGATTTCCACTGAGAAAGCAATGCCTTAAAGAACTCTGAGTAAATTTTAGATTATTAACTGTCAACCAAGTATACAGCCCACTATATTGATCACCACTTAACAGGTTTTAAATACTTTAGTTCTAAAATTCTTGTTTAGAAAAACTGAGATTAAGTCACCTCTTTATTCCTTCATTATCTAGGTCTCACTAAGTAAAACATTTTAAGGTGTTAGGTATTTATGTACGTATGTGAAAATACGTAAGTTTAGAAATAAGAATGTATGTGGAATTTAATTGGGAAAAATAGCTGCTTCGAAATGTGTCTGTGATAACTTCTGTTTGTCATCATTTTCAATGAAAAGACAAGGTTTCCATATGTAAGGCTAGGAAACCTATATGAGGAGACTCAGATAGCTAGTAAGGTTGGAGGGACCAAACCAGGCCAAAATTGTACTAAGCTATAAGTTTACTAAGTTGTAATTAACTTATCCTGAAGAAAGAGTACATGAGGTCATCTTCTATACTTTTAATTTCTATGAATTAGGATTTTCAATTGAAAAATAAACAGATTCTAGAAAGCCCTGGCTTCCCTGAAGGTGCCACTAGGTTAGTATGGCTCACACAGATGCAATATCCATAGAATAAAGACCAATAGAGGGTCCAGGCAGTCCTTTATCCCAAAGGAAAAACTTTACTTACACAAGCAAATAAAAAGAGCCTCCTTATAGCCCCACTATAAAGAAATACCTCCATTTCATCTAGAACAATCTTTATCACCATAAATAAATGTTGTGTTCCATGAATATTTACTCCATTGTTTAGGTCAAGAAATAAAGATGGCTGGACTTAGTTAATGTCAAAAGAGAAGAAAGAATGTGGAGAGGGCATCAGAGGACCTGGAGTTGGAAAAATGCTGGCAATTAGCCGTAAAGTTAGCAGCATGGGGTTATCTGAGAAGAGCATATGATTATACTGAGTGGTGGCTTCCCCAGTGAGTCCCAAATATGCTTTTTCATCTACATTAAATAAAGTGTAATATTGTATTAATCACTTGGAAAAACAAGAATTTGTTCTATTATTAACTGGTAAGTTCCTGTGTCATCTATCTCTATTTTGTCTGTCAGCTCTGTCTTCTTAAACACAACCGATTCAGCTATATTATTAACATCTTCAAAGGAAAACCTATCAGACTACCAAGTCTACTTGCTTTAGCTAAGATTTATTTACGTTTATTGTCTAAGATAGGTTTCAATAATATATGGTCATTTGATCCAGAAGCAGTAAGTCTTAGTTGTATGTGGTAATCTTTAACTCTGAATACTTCAAATACCATATATTTCACACCTATTCTGGGCTAGATTTTGTGCTATGCACATTAAGTATATAATTTTCTTTCTTTCTATTTTTTGTTTAGTTTTGTTTTGTTTAGTTTAGTTTTGTTTTGTTTTGTTTTGTTTTGAGTTGGAGTCTAGCTCTGTCACCCAGGCTGGAGTGCAGTGGCGTGGTCTTGGCTCATTGCAACCTTTGCCTCCAGACTTCAGGCAATTCTCCTGCTTCAGCCTCCCAAGTAGATGGTATTATAGGCACCCACCACCACACCCGACTAATTTTTGTATTTTTAGTAGAGACAGGATTTCACCGTGTTGGCCAAGCTGGTCTGGAACTCCTGACCTCAGATGACCTGCCCTACTCAGCCTACCAAAGTGCTGGGATTACAGACATGAGCCACTGCATCCGGCCTCATTTTCTTTAATTTTCACAACATTAACATTATGTGTGACTATGTAACTCTAAAATAATAAATCTGATTTTTGGTGGCCATTAGTTACACTGGTGTAATTGTGTAGAATGAATTCACATAGTGTACATCTAGCTTCTCTACTTGTGAGTTTCATAATCTATTAAATGGAGATAGTAATAGTACCTACCTCATAATGTTATTCTGAGAATTAAATGAGATATTATATGTAAAGTCCTTAGATTAGTCCCTAGCATATAGTCAACACTCGATGAATGTTAACTATTATTTTATATATAAGCATTGTGGGAATAAAAATCATTTACTGATAAGTGCTAGGTATATAGCAGAAGCTCAATACATACATATTTAATGAGTTAATAAACTATGTAAGTTATTTAAATAGCTAGATGTTACTGATCTATGGTAAATGTAGTATTCTAGGTGTTGCCTTCCACTGTTAAATATAATCCAAAGCAAAATGTTCAATAACACCAAGAATTCGATATCATTTTCAGGAGCATTTACCAGCTATGAAAGAGCTTTTTGAAGGTTTAGAAGTGTCATTTCATTTCTCATTTAACATATGCACCCTTAGTCCCATATAGCATGTGCCCTCTGACTGGAGGTATATGTGGGATCACCAAATGGATATAGATTTTCCCCTTCCTTTAACGTCATGCAGATATGATTTATCTTATGGTACAATGAAAACAGAAGCAGTACAAGCATGCCCATAGTAAAAGAAGATAAATGGGCAAGAAAACACAGGCAATGTGTGTCACACATGCTTCATATTTGCCTGAGAGAACTGAAACACCCAAAGTGAGAAAGACAGTATATGTTACTATGTACCAGTGCTGGAGATGCTGCATACTTTTTTGATGATATCAAGACATTATTGTTTTGAGGGACACTTTTTTCTTAATAAATTTATTTTTAAATCCTACAATATTAACCATCTGAAACAATTTATCTGAAATTGTCATGTATTAAATCCCATCTTTTCTAGAACTGGTGCTCTGCTGCTAGGAAGAGTTTGAGAAAGGGTTCAAAGATATGCCTCTCCCTATAATATTCTTCTTACCATTGGTACTTCTACTTAACCTTTACAAATAGTTGATGCATCACTTCTAGGAAGACCGTCCCAGAAGTTTATGTATATTTGTGTCATTGCTGTAGCCGTATTGTATTAGAGTTTTCACTTGAGATGTGTGTTTTCTCTTTTAGAGTCTAGTGACTAATTGCAGGCTTCTTGAATATCAAGGCTGTGCTTTACTTATTTCCAATATTATTCAGTTGCTGGAATAGAGTAGATGCTCAATAAATATGTATCCAATAAATTAATAAATTTGCAGTCTTACACACAGACATATATTTATATATAAGATTAAGGATATTAGCACAATTTTTTTCTTTGCATGTTCCTAAAGTGATTGTGAATCTTTGGAAATTGTTTATGAACATGATAATATGCTTCTTAGTGCTGTAGTCGCTTCGAGAGAAATTTCTAATCATTGAAAAAATTATTTTTTAATCTCTTTATATTCTTTTTCTCCAAGCTTCACTTTTGCACAGTGGACTGTGCAAAAGTGTGTTGTCAATTACTGATTATTTGGTTGAGACATACAGAAACTGTTAGGAATCCTTATTATTATTTTCACACTGTCTGTTTGGTGGCTTTGTTCAAGTCCATGGATTATATTAGTTAAATAAGAAAAGTCTTACTTCCAAGCAAATTTCTCAGCATTTAATACAGTGTGTGGCATATATTTGGGAGTCAATAAATGTTCATGGAATGCATGAACGAATCAGTCATTGTTGCAAACTGTTTTGAGGATGAGGTATGAGATTTTTTTTAAGGCTAAATGAAATACCCAGTATCACATAGCAGGATAAGATAAAATCTGACACTCATAACTCATACTTCTGTGTTTCCAGACTGTTACACAAGCTCACTGAGAAGTGCAGTATATGTCTGATTTCTCAACTTTACCCTGCAGTAAACTTTTGTAATCCAGAGGCTAGAGACCTCTTTTGTGAATGTTTTCTGCCCAATGACTGTGCTGGCACCAGGGGGACCCTAGCAGATAAAGTAGAGGAACATATGGTTTTCATCTGAATACAAATTGGTGGACATAACGTGGTAATTCAGCTGAGATGTCCTCTATATTGTAAACTGAAAGAGTATGATTAGAGGTGTTTATAAACGGCGTGTAAATTCCCCCACACCCTTCCCCACCCCCTTTCCGCTGTAGTTGTATCGACCTGAATCATAGCGATCTAGCGTCCCAGCCTCACTGCGTTATTTGTGAAAATGGCCAGTGTGAGGAATTATTAATTAAAGCTAACAAATCACCCTGACGAGCTGTGCCCTGGCATGGCTGAAGGTTGATTGGCGAAAGTGTTCTCCTTTGGAGAAAAGACTTTTTGTGCTCGTGACGCAGTCAGGGACGGATTATTGAATATGTAAGTTAGAAGAAAAATCACTGGACAAGCAAATTGAGTATTTACTGGCAAATAATTGCTCTCTTAAGCTGTGGCTCTCTTCCTAAATTCTTAACATTCCCGAGGGTTAGAAAGAAACACAGAAAAATGCATCGGTACAGAGTACATTTCAAAAAAAATAGACTGATGTTTCAGACTTGTGCAGGTAAGTGTGATTGTGTGTGCATGGAAAGTGAAAGAACAAGAGAAATCAAGGGAAAGATAGGGGGAAAAGCCTGTTAGTCTGGTGAGTTTTTAAAATCAACTTGTTTAGTGGAGCTCAGCATATTTCTGAGTTGGGAATTTAGTTTCAGTGCTGCATTTATTGTGAAAGTTAGAGACCTGAGAATGAGAGAGGATTTTCTCAAAGTTGTTTGTCTTTATCAGCAGAAGAATATGTTACTGTTTTGTCCCAATAATAATTATAAATTTTGTTCAGATATTTGTGGATATATGTATAAAATTATCACTTGATTTAAAGATCTTTAGTTATTTTCAAAATTGTTGGTTATGACACGTCATACAGTGTTTAACATATTTGGGTACAACCATTGCATTTATTTTTAAAAGTAAACACTGTTTTCATTAGGACCAAACTAGTCCTTGTTGAGAATTCCTAAAGGGACATTACAGTTTTGAAGTACTTAAACTTCAGACTTCTATAATAACTAAAGTGTCCTTATTGTCAATTGTGTGGTCTTTTTATCTGTAATGTTAATCAGACTGCTAAGTTTTGTGGATATTTTAAGACAGGAGAGACTGCTTTAGAAATTTTTCAGAACTAAATTTAAATACATAGAATGTAATTGTACAAATGAAGGTTAATTCCATATATAAAATATAGACATTAAGAAACAGAGATACTCTTATAAGTACAGCTAGGTTATGTGAGCAACATTACCAAAATATATATATCCACTGAGGATGAATTGTATATTCTGTGAAAACCTGGAAAATGCACTTTCATCAACAACAAACTGTTTTAAAAATGAAAATAAATTACTGGTAAAATAGTACTTTTGGCTTTTAATAACTATGAAAAACATCGATTTAAAACAAAGGTATAATCATAATTTAGACTAAATTAATTAATAATTGCAAGATGCTTTAAGAATATAACATCTACATGATACTTATAATAGGAATAATAATAAAAATATAAAATCTGGTAATCACACAAATTAAATCAGATGACTCTCGTGTTTTGGAAAATCAGAATTTTAAAGTATAAATAAATAAAACATATTTTGCCTTCTAATCTTTTCCTTGAACCATGTAATATTGTACTGGTAAGACTTTTTCTCCTGCTATACCCTATTTTATTAACAAATGTAATTTGTCTTAGTATAGGAAATAGAGCTCACAAGAAAGTTTAGAAAATACATTTTTTAAAGGTTTAATTCCCACTGGATCACATTCTGTCCTCAGATTTCAAGAGGCAGCCTCCTTAAAGTTTCTTATGACTATTTGAGGGCAAAATTTGGTCCATTATTTAGAAATAGCAAAGGGGGCATTTAAAGCATATGTTCAGAAATTTAACCATCTGCCTGCTTTATTATGAATACCACAGAATTGTGAGAAATTGGAAAGGCTCAAAAATTGAACCAGAGTTCTATGCAAGATTTTAAAGATATAGCACTCTGATTTTTTAAAAAAATATTTTGCAACCACCTACTTTTGCTAAGTATATTTTGTTAGTCCTCTATGGGAGAATAGTATTATTCCACCTTTTTGATGTATGGGAAGTGAATGTCAAAGTATAGCTGAATGACATGAACCTACAGAAAGTTAATTGTAATCCTTTCTCTGATTTAACCCACTATATATAAATACCTTGTGGAGTTTCAGACTTGTCATCAGTGAAACTCACAGTGACTTAGAGAAACATTATAAAATGGTGACTGCTGGAACAAAAATGAAGTCCAGCTGCTAGTTTCTGGACTGTCTACAAATGAGTTGCAAGAGACATGCGGAGGCCAGACTAAAGAGCACTTCTGTAATCCAGCTGTGATGTAATGAAAGTATGAATTAGCTATTGGTTGCCCATGCTGAGGGGGAAAAAAACAACCAAATATTTTTTAAAAGTGCAAATTGGCATCATTCCCAGGTGGTACTGTATTTCTTTGGTATGTGGAAGGATATGATATTCAGAAATTAATAAAAGAACAAAAATCATATTTAAGTCCCAAGCAAAGTAATATTTCACCTAGAGTGGTTGTATAAGGACATATCAATATGAATATCATTGTTAAAATGTCTAATGCTCAATTAGAGTTCTTCTATATTACCTGAGTTTTACTAGAATCAGACTGAGACTGGTTGGATCATTCTTAGAGGAAAATATAAAAAGTAGACTAAACTTAGCCTGAATATAACTTTTCAGTGTTGAAATGGCTTATCACTCTTTGTTATTTAATGAAAAGTATTTAAATTAAAAAAAGTAATGATGGAAGCAAAGAACTGAAATATCTTCAGATTCTGAGAAATATATGTATATGTATCATGTATACTTTTATATTTGTTTAAATAAAAAATGTTTTCAGAAATATACACTTTATTAGGCTGATTAAGCCAGAACTTTTTGTGTGTGTAATCTAAAGATTGAACACAAAAATTTTAAAACAGAACTTAAAGATGTGAGTCAGAACTGAATTAATGAACTGGGGCTGAAAATACCTATGTCAGATTTCATATGGATTTTCTCATGGTGGTATTTTAATTTTATATCTCCCTAAATGGAAGTGCAGCAATCAAGTGAATCTATAGCCTAAAGAATATGAAATATTTCAATTATTTTAGGAGGTTGGTTTTTATTTTTTGAGTACATGTGACATAAATATCAAATACTTATACACACGTTTTGTTTTGTTTATTTCTGTTATTTACTATTAATTGCTCCAATAAGGGAATTAAAATGCCTGACAATGAAAAATATAAACATAAATACATGAATGCAGCAAAACACATGAAAAAGAAATAGGTAAGAAAAATAAAACAATAAAGGAATGAATATAAAGATGGAGTTAGGAGTGATGTCACCTTACAAACTATATTTGGTATAGTGCTATACATTTGCCTTTAAACTTTCTTGCAGCAAAGGTGAAGAGAAAAGCTTGTTATGCAGTTTACAACATCCATAAGCATAATAAAATAATTTCCATCATTTGTCACCAAAGCTCTTGAAAATGGCTCTTGAAAAGAGCTCGTGACTTTTCAGAGAAGTTAATGCTAAAGCAACTCCCACTATAAAAAATTTAAGGCTGCAGACACCTAAAGGTCAGGTCAGAAGCAGAAGCAGTACCTTCCCTGGGACATGGTTGTGGAAGTAGACCAAAGTAATCCCCTTTTAATCCCAGGGCATTTGTTTCTAGAGGAAAAAAAATAAAGACATGATTAATGCAGTAATGTTGGCAAGCCAAAAATTTGTGGAAAGTAGAGAGTTAAAGGGGGAATTTTTAAAAATTATTTTATGTAAATAAATATACATATTTTAGCAGCAAATCAAAGATTTAGAAGGCATTCACTTTTATAATAACCATTAAAACACGTTATCAAATAAACCTCTTGAATCAACATTGCTTTCCTAAATTGTTCATAAAACTGCTGTACTGCTGCCATTCTTCTTCCACTTTTACTTTAAGCAGATTGTCAGTCTCTTTGAAGTTTTAAAAAGAGTCATTTCTGGCTTGAAATTTAATATTTCTTGCCCTTATGTCCTCACTTGGTTCATTTTGAGAAGTCTTAGCAAATTGCCTATTATTTTCACAAGTTATTTTGATAGTTGTTACATTTAATAGGCTACTCTTCTTTTCATATTGAAAAGGTGAACTATATAGATTTATTGTTACATTACCTTGTAGCCTAGTCCATAGTAAGTAGTCCAAGGACCAACTGTATCAGGATTACCTAGGGATTACCTATATCAGGATTACCTAGAGTTCCTTTTAAAATGGAGATTCCTGAACCCCATTCCAGAATTTCTAAATCAGAAGCTTTGAGAATGTAGTCTGAATCTGCAGTTTATGAAAATGTCCAGGTTAGCTGTGCATAATACAGTTCAAAGACCACTGTTTTAAAAACCTAAAATGATGTTTAAAAACATCTAGATTAGAAATCTAAAAAAATCTAAAACGATGTTTAAAAAACATCTAGATTAGAAAAAGACTCTGAATTTGTTTGAACTCCCTTAAGCCATATCTCACCATTCTAAAAAATATTCTTTAACTTTTAAGCTATCATTTATTAAGAACTACTATATACTGTCATATGTTGAGTCTGGGCACTAGAGATACAAAGGTGAAAAAAAGTCAGTTTCTTGTCTGAAAAAAAATCATAACTAGAATAATTATGTTATTACTAGGATATTTTCTTATCCATACTAGGATAACTATGAATTGCCACATAATCTACTCTTTAAGTAAAACTTAAGATTCCATATGGTATTGTATCACTAAGAATACAGTTGTTACCAATTTTATAGAATAGGACCTTACTACAATTTGGAAGCTGCAAAACATAAGAAAACCCTGTAGGGTCTCCCTCCTCCCCACAGTGGGAGACTTCATCTCCCAAAACTAGGACGAGGGGGTGGGAGTATCATGGGGTCCTCCTGATTCCATTTCTCTCATCATTAATCAGTGATTGTTACCAGTATCCTTTCTGAGAAGAGAATTTTGTGTGAGTGAGTGCACTAGACATTCTGAGAACTTGCATGGCTCTTTCCCCCTTCCCTTCTGGTGGCTCAGCTGGCCTGTAAACGATGCTGGAGCCTAAATGGCAGCAGCCTCCCCACTTCGCAGGCGAGGCACAGTATGAAGAGGCCTGAGCTGCTCTCACAGGCAATCTTTGCTCCACAAGTTACAGCAGTGCCAGTAACTGAATATCAACAATCTAGAAAGGATGATTGCACATAAAGGAATTACTTAGGTAGTGGTCTGAGGACCAGGATAAGAGCTTGCAATTCCATTGGTGATTGAAGTTTTCCTCGAAATGTTTTGGGAACACCTTTCCCCTTTGTTTCCAGAAAAGTATAAGAAATACGGTGGGAACATCAATATCTTTTTCCTTTCTTTTCCTTTTCAACTTATACTGATTGAGAATGTAATGTCATGCCTTCTTCTAGGAACTAGGGATACTGTGGTCAATTAGTTTCTACTTTCATGAAGTTTATATTATAGTAAAGTAGGAAAGAAATAAAATTACTAAACATAAAATATAAATTTGGCCTGGTGTGGTAGCTCACACCCGTAATCCCAGCACTTTGGGAGGCCGAGGCAGGCAGATCACCTGAGGTCAACTGTTTGAGTCCAGCCTGGCCAACATGACGAAATCCCCTCTCTACTAAAAATACAGAATTAATCAGGCATGGTAGCACATGCCTGTAATGCCAGCCACTTGGGTGGCTGAAGCAGGAGAATTGCCTGAACCCAGGGGGCAGAGGTTGCAGTAAGCGGAAATCACACCAGTGTACTCCACCCTGGGTGACAAAGCAAAACTCTGTCTCAAAAAATATATATTTTATATAATTTATATAAATTTATATAAATATAATATGCTTCACTTTTGAGATATTGCCCTCTGTGTTCCCCATGACTTCTAATTATCTTCATGTTATTTCATAATGTGTGTGTGTGTATACTCCCTGATGCATTTGTAAAATCCTCCAGATAATAGACCAGAAATTCAGGACACTTCTTGTGGGAAACTTCTTTCAGTGGGAACTTGCACATAATGCAAAGCGAGAAACAGGTCATCTGCAAATACCAAGAGTGTGCATTGTCAACCATAAAATAATTCTTTTTCATCTTTTGTGCTTGTTCTAGTGTATGTATGTTCTGGGTTTTTTCATTGAACTGAGTGGTAGAGCATCCTTAGAGCTCTAAAAGGTAGATAAGTTATGGAGTCAATCTTCAATGGACTTTACATAGAGCAAAGAAGATTGATAATTAACAATTTTATATGGCCTTCATAAGGTCTTGAGGTGGACAGAGTAAGGAGTACTGTCCTTCAAATGTCAGAGAGTAGAGCAACAGGAAAGGCTTCCTAGTGGGAGTTATGTTTTAACTGAGACTGAAAACCTAATTGTAAAACAAAACAAAAACATTTTTTAAGTCAAGTTCTAAATTTCCCCTGATCACATAAGTAATATACCCATGTTGAAAATATTTCAGACAATAGGAAAAAGTATTTTTTAAAGAAAATTGTTTCAAATAATCACTTAGAGAAACCATTGTTAACATTCATCAGATACTTTTTTGAGCATGTATTATGTCCTAGGGTTATGCCAACCAGCTACAGCTTCTCAGAAGGGAGCATTTTAATTGGCAGATAGTGTGAATAGCGCTCAGAACTTAACTCATTTCAGCTGTTTTTGGATTTGGCTTACAGACCAAGTGGGCTCCAACCGTAGTGGTGCAGTACTCTCTTGGACAAAAACCCTAGCACCTGCTATAGCCCCCGCCTAAAGTAGATATGAGAGTCAAATTCCTTGGGCTCCAGTCCTGACTTGTACCTATTTTCTACCTGTGTCATCTTGACCAAAATATTGGATTTCTATATCTGAGGGTGCTTTTCTGTTAAATTGGATTTATGGTACTTACCTCATGTAATATTTTAAGAAATGAATAAGATAATACATGTAAAATGCTAATCACAGTACGTGGCACATAGTAGAGTTCAATAAATGCTATCTATTATTTATTGGTGATTACTATTATTATTAGTACTATTACAGTTAGTTTTATTACCAGAGAAACTTGCTGAAAGTATGTTTTGTCCAGTACAACTCTATTATTATAACTGACAAAACAATTCAAAACACATTTCTTACTGAGAGTGGGTCAGAGATACTATCTTTACAACACACATTAAGAATCTGGGTTTTATAAATGAAAATTATATATGACTTAGCTCAGCAGATAAATGACATTATGTGGACTAAATTTCCATTTCTAGATAGAAATAATGTCTAAATGTGCCTTAAATGCCCTTCATGTCATGCATTTTGTTTCAACAATTTATGATTAACTTGGTTTGTTTTATTAAAAGAAACTTGTAAATCCAGCACTCTAATGTTTTCCAGATAGTGCTACTTTTCTTTATTCAATCAGTAATGGAAAATGATTAGAAATAGAATTTTACCTAAAGAGGGTATCTTAAGGAAGAAAGAGATTCTAATTGTCAGATCTGTGATTTAGCATAATAGCAAACAAAGATAACTATCCTAATGGGTGCCACATAGTAGGTGACTGAAAAACATTTATTGAATTAAAGTATATTTTATAAGAAAAAGCATATGTCCGTCCAGGTGTTAAATGGAAGTGTAAATGATTTTAAGAGAATGCACAAATTGCATGCTCATGGACAAGATATTTTTGTGAGTAAATCGCCAAATGGAAAATAAAGCAATAATATCTTCATTATATGATGAGCGTGTATAGTCTTTGGTAGAGTTCCTGAAATATAATAGATATTTGATGTAATAGATATTTGATATCTGTTAACAACAGAAATAACGACAACAATAATAACACATAAAAGTCCTGTGTATAATGCCTCTAAGTTCATTAATATATAATACATATCATTTATATGTATTGATATATAAATAATAACATTTGAAATTCCTTTGCTAATATTTGACACACAGTAGGAACTTGGTGCAATTTGTTCTATTTAAATACCTTCATAAAAAGAATGCTTTAGTTATTTTAGTTAAATGAAAATACAGTTCAAAAGTCTAAAACTAACAATCCTTTTGAAAATGACAATAACAGCAAAAGCTATCTCAGGATTTGTTATTGAAATGGTCAAATACTTTGGGCCTAATGCAAATAAATAGCAGGAATACCACTCTACTTCAAAGGGTAGACAAAGGGAATTAACTTGGAAAACTCTTAGGTGACCCATAATTTGAATTTTATTAATTGGAAGCATTTTAAAGCTCAAAAGGCTGTTATTGCTAGTTGCAGTGGTAGCTACATATGGAAAATGGCTTCAGAGATTCACAATACAAAAATAGTCCATTGCTAAATTCAAAATTCTGTTAATGTCACAAACAGTGGGACGTGAAACACAAATGAATTGTGATGACAGTTGAGTACCAAGCTGCCTATTTTTTCCCCACTGGAGCTGCCCATATTTGGCTTTATATTTTTCTCAGTCCGGATTTAACCCATAAATATTTGTATTTTCTGCAGCTAGACCCACCGTGGGCATTTTATTCCTAAGTGTTTCTCAATTCCCAGGAATTCCACTTTACTTCTTTTCTTCTTACAGATACTCATTTTTAAATATTTCTTTTCCTTTTGCTTTAGAGTCAGAGTTTTGATCTTTTTTCACCTACAGTCTGATGAGGCTCAATATTTCTCTTTATTCTTCCATTTCTCCCCAATGTTTAAAGTGTCATCTGCAGACTAGGGCCTATTTCTTCTCCGTGTTGCTTTGACTTGGGGAACTTGTTGTCATCCTGATCATCTGCATTTATTTTCTACCATAGTTTTTTAAAAGCTGGTTTTTTAAATGTCACTCTTATCCTTTATGATAGAAGGTCTTTATGATCCTGGATTTGGGAAGCAAGACTTATTTTATGAACCTACTAAAGCTCTCTTATAAATGCAGCAGTTCCATATAACCATAAGCTAGCTTGACCTTTGGGAAATGTCATTAAAAAAATCTCTAAAGAGTATTGCTAAAATGACCAAATTATTTAGGCTTAATGGATTTTGTAGCATGGATACCAGACCTACTCACAGAGCAACAGTCCTAGCTGAATATATTTTATCTGGGTTTTACTGCATGTGGTGATTTGGCTGCCATTTATTGAGTGACCTCTCTGTGCCAAGCATTTTACATTTAATACTTAAAACAATTTTGTGAGATAGGTACCATTATCTTCATTTAATAGGTAAGAAAATCTTGACCTAGAAAGGTTAAATGACCTGATAAAAGGTGGAAATGGGACACAAACCCAAGTTTCTAAGACTCTAATGTTTATCCTTTCTCCATTTCCACATGCTTGTGCCTGGTTATGTATTTACATTATTGGTAGTGGGAAAGAAGTTTAAAGTATAATTCAGTTGGGGACATAGCCAATTTCTTTAAAACAAAGTGATGGTGAGATTTTACTGTGTTGTCATGTTATAGAAATAGGAATCCAAGGCTATGGATTCACTAGCTCTCCAGTAACAAAAGGTACATAAGTATAGGCAACTTCGTTTGATGTTCCCTTTGGTTTTGGAGGACATGTTTTTGCCAATTTTGAAAAAACTACTACTTAAAATGTGTGACTTATATACTAGACACTTCCAACTTCTCATCAAGTGCCTCCTGTGACTTGTCCTACATTTTCCTCCAAAACTAAAATCTAATTATTCTTAGCAAATATATTCTGTAGACCTTTTTCCCAACAAGTTTTCTGAAGAATTGTTTTTATTGTAATTATTTAGTATTTTATTAAAGTGGGCAATTAAAACATTTTAAATCCATCATCAATCTATATGTTTATCTTTGAGGCATTAACACTACTTTACTTTTATACAGCAATTTGCAGTTTACAGCTTGGAACATGTATACCCCAAAAATAGCACATTGCTTTTTCAACAGAATAGGCAACAATAGTTGCCACATACAGTGAAGCAGTGGTAAAACCAATAATTTTCATTTTCCAGGGGAGTGGCCAACCCTGGCTTTCCTCTTTGCCTTTATGCAGTTGGACCTTGGAGTTCTCCATACTGTACCCCAGACTCCAATGATTTGCTTTGAACAAAGACCGGGAGTTAGTGACTTAGATTAATTTAGTTTGTAACGTTGCCACAACAGGTTTACTTTGCGTCAGAACCTCTAAAAGGAGCTCCTGAAAATTTCCTGGAATTTAGAGTGAAATTTTAGCTTAAACAAAAGAAAGAATGAATGAAAAGAAGCTACAACAAAAACCTCAGAACCATCTTTTTTCAAACATTCCCTTGAAAAGAAAACTATACAAATTTTATGTTAAGATTCTGGGTCTTTGGATTACTCATCATGAGTGCTTTTCCTGGGCAGCGCCTCCCATGTTCACCCTTTTTCTGGTCACACTGAATGTTCAATTTCCTTTTCTTACTCTGGCAGTTACCAGTGTTGATATGTCCTCATTATTAATTACTTTCAATTGAAAGTGGAGTAGGTGTTCTTTCTCACTTTTTGAAAATTCAGAAAGTTTTATTGTATATGTATCAAAGGTCACTATATAACTCTGCTCCAAATCTTGTTTTTTAAACAAATGAATACTGCTGTATTTTAAAAATATGAATGTCTTATTTTATTTTACTTTATTTTTCTGAGATGGAATTTTACTCTGTCACTCAGGCCGAAGTGCAGTGACGCAGTCTTCACTCACTGCAATCTCTGCGTCCTGGGTACAAGCAATTCTCCTGCCTCAGCCTCCCGAGTAGCTGGGATTACAGACACACATAACCACGCCTGGCTAATTTTTTGCATTTTTAGTAGAATCACCATATTTGCCAGGCTGGTCTCGAACTCCTGACCTCAGGTGGTCCACTCACATCAGCCTCAAAGTGCTGGGAGTATAGGCATAAGCCACTGCGCCTGGCCAAAAATATGAGTATCTTTGGCCATTTCTACCCTTTCTTTTAATCCCAAGGATTTTCAACTTTTATTCTTTTCTTTAAAATATTGAATTCTGGAAATATAAGTGAAAATGAACAGTTCTAAAAGATTAGTATTTTAAAAGTTATTGTTCACTATTCTCAGGTTTATTCAAAATTGACTTTCTGACCTAAGTATATTGTTTTCACAAATGTAAGCATTACATAGGTAGTAAAACATATTCACAAATAGATATTATCAAAAATACAGAGAAAAATGTTACATACATATGTCCCATTCCCTCCCCACTCCTTCCTGAGTTGTTGACATGAGAAAATATCTTTTCAACAGTAGGGTATCATTTGCTTGATGAATTTTAACATTTGCATGAGATGGTGTTCATGTTTGTGAATAATATTGAAGACTTCTGACCTGTTTTTCCTTTTAGCTGCACGTGGCTCAATCTAATAAACTTACAATATAGATTCCAATATGGTTATAATCCCAATCATACCACATTCGAAAGCTATGTTCCTGACTGTATTTCTCTGCTAGCATGACGCCACAAAGAAAATGAAACCAACCCAAACAAAACCCTCCTTATAACAGAAAGTAAAATGAAGCTTGTAACAACTGTTTTGAAAAATGGTTCAAACAGATTTCAAGCTGTAGAGTGGACAGTGAATGCAAGAAATCAATAAAGGAAAAAAGATCTCTATCTGATACAGATGAAACCCAAAAACACTGTTAAGACCAATTCACTCTCCATGCACCTGTTACCACATTCCACTAAAAGGTGTTGGGAAAAAGCCAAATTCTACTAGAACTAAGCGTCCAGACAAGTGAGTCTATAAATAATTAAAAAAATAAACTCCAGTATAAAAAGGGGAATGGGGGAAAAAGGATTAAGCACTTAGCATGTTGAGTATATATTCAAATCAGAAAACTCAGTGAGGGAAAGAACTTGTTCTTCAAAAGGAGATACTTTCTATTCTTCACCAGTAAAGACAGAAGACAGTATTGATAATCTGATAATAGAGTCCTTTAGTTGGGGGTGGTGGGAAGAACACTGTCTTCCAAAGGCTTCAGTAGGTATTCAATTGCCCAGGGCGTTTGATCAACGCGTCCTTGTTTCTAGAATTGAGTAAATCAAATCAGGATGAACCGCACATGGTTTAATAGTTAACTTTTAGAACAAGGGGCAGGGAGATGCTTTTATGCCATAGGCCCAATGTTCATTCCAATCTTATTACTAAAGTCTGTTCTGAGAGCATTTACAGCCTTCTGGAGAGTCTGAGTTTGGCTGAATCCTGAAGATGGAAATATAGTTTAATGACCTCCTTGTCCGGGAGTCTCCCTTTATACAGGTGAATTTTTGGTATTAATCACTCTCTAGAATCCAAAGTATTGTATTAATATCATCATTATTACTATTGTTATTATTATTAGCCCTTTCTTATGTTGGTAGTTATCTCTCCATTTTCCTATTCTAGGAATAAGTCAAAGCTTTGTGAGTATGCAGTTGCTTTCTCTGAGTTTCTTTGAAACAGTTTATGTCTTCTTTCAAGTTGGAAATGTGAGATATTCTGAATTATAGTTGGATCTGCAAGTCCAGTCCTGCTTTTTAGAGATCAGGAACAGAAAAGATTCTATAAACAATCCTTTATTTGACTAAGAGACAGAACAAAGGAAGGGAAAGAATTGTTATCATTGGGTGATTCAGTCTTCGGTGCTCAGTGTGGATTGACTAGTGTGGATTGACTAGTGGCCTTTTTATCCTGGCCTCTGCTTTCTCAGATTCCTAATCAGTCACTTCCCTTATGTGTAAGAGAAACTCCCTCTTAGCATCTTCTCTGTCTCTTCCAAAGGACAGTAACCATGGACGAGGATTTAGCATATCTAACAAATAGGCATTGTGTTATGAATAAGTATTAAGGGAAAATAATAACAAAATTGAGGGCAAATTCATAGTAAGCATTGTTTGTGGAATTGTTGGAAGGGTCTGGAATGGAGTTGATGATGGTGTTGTAGCTAAACTAAGCAGCAACAGTAACAACAAACAACAAAATCATACTTCCCACTCTCTTCTCCCTGTCCATTCAGAAACAACCATCACTATCACAACAGCCCAGGAGACAAAAAAAAGTACTTCTGTATTTTTGTTATATTACTGCATATCTTCATTATCGTTCCTCTGCCACATATTAACAGTTATTTATCCCTGATGACTTTCAAAGATCACCTTTGTGCATGTCTGCATAGCTATTCTAATAGTGTTACTATTGTCTCTTCTTCATTGTCTCCTTTTCAGTTCTTTTTTTCATGTATGCAGAGACTCTTTTTCTAGGCTCTTTGTGCACATTCACCATTTCACTAGGACAGATGGGTGTTTTTCTACAAATGCCTTTTAAAGTGAGAATACAGTAAGAATAGATTTTGAACAATATTTTACCAGTATTATTGAAAAATTAGCTACTGTATATTCTGTATACACACACAGCAGCTGCATAAAATGCAAATTCTATTCATGTCTGATCTCTTCTGCATTTATATGGTGACTACTGCCATAGCACCTAAGCACTTTATGTTGTTTCCCCTTATTATTATTTACCACCTGATCATTCCAGAGTGCTTTTTACAATCAGAGAATTTCATTAACAACCCATTCCCTCGCTCTTTGTTTTTCAGCACCTTGCATGTAAAAGTTTCAAGCATCTTGGTAGCTATATCAGATAAATTACAGTAAAAAGATAGAGTGCTTCTGACAGGAAGGCAGGGGAGAAAACACCCTAAAGCGTCTCCTAAAATTTGCTTTATGTTTCATGGTATCCAAATAATGTTATAGAAGTCTGTAATTTAAGTGAAAACCGAACCACTAGATAAGCGATTTTATTTATCATGGTTTCCACCATTGCAATAATCAAAAGTGTAAGGTGAGGAAGAGGAATGCTGTCTGCACTTCATAGATAGAGAGGACGGGGCAATTGCACTTTCTTCTCACTGGAAAGCTTGTGATTCTTATTGACTCTTGAGCTGCCTTTTGCCCAGAGGTATAGAAGTCAATCTGTTTTAAAATCCAGAAAGCTAGTGTTATATTTTTTTAAGCTAAGAGGATAGAAACATGTTTATTAAAAGGTTCATTGTGATTATAGATGAAAGTGCGTGGTTGGTACCTTAACAGTTTGATTGAATAAAAATCAAGTTCACACTGGGGTTTCCTTCTCAGCTCTACTCCTTGCTTTCTCTTTGACTCCAAGCTAATTGCATAACCTCTGGTTGACTTGTGCCTCGTCTACACATTCAAAGTGAAATTCAGAAATGAGGTTATTATCTAACTAATGTAGGCTGTAACATTATTTCTCTAAATATCTCTGTGAGAGAATTTGAAATTTCTTATTTAAGTAGACAGTAATAAAAACTAACAATTTTATGGACAATCTCTTTTATTCTTTGACAACAACCCCATGGAAGTGGATACATAAGAGTCAGCTGGAGGCGTCAGAATCATTTGCAATGCTTGTTAAGACACAGATTACTGCCCCTTCACCAAGTTTCTGATTTGGAGTCTAGGGTAGGGACTGATAATTTCATTTCTGATATGTTTCCAGGTGATGCTGATGGGGGCCACACTTTTTGGATCACTACCCTAAAGGAGATATGGCTTAAGTACATACAGAAAAGGAAATCACAGCTCAAGTCATGGCAGTAAATTTGTGTCTGTACTCTGCCAATTTACTGCCATGACTTGTGGCCTCAAGTTTGGGCACAATTAGACACAAATTTGGCCTTCTGACTCCAAATTTTACTGTCTTCCTACTATAGACATTTTCTTTTCACTTCTACTAGAGACATTTTCACTTCACTTTTATGTTTTGGATGACTGTCAGTTGTCTTGAGGTCCTAAGTAAAAAAGAATTGTGAAGAATGGTAACTGGATCTTTTCCCCTTAAATCTAGTAGCTACTCTATTGGATTTGTGAAAGGAGAGGAGGAAGCCACTCCAAATTTTAGTGATTAGCTTTGGTATGAACAGCTTTTAAGGCCAGCCTTATACTTCCCTTTTGAGAATGAGAGTAGTAAATGTAAGTCTTCTTTGTATTCATTCATGAGAGCCTGTACATAGACAATGAACAGGTTTCTCTTTGATGGACTTAGGACCATATTCTGCTGTGGCAATGCTTTGTAAAAAAATTTTCACATGTATATTACTTCTCCAAATAGTCATAGTAAAAGAAAGTGTCAAAGTGAACAAGATAGGCAAGGGAAAAACCACTGCAGAGAGACTGAGGACACTTGAGTTTTGTGCTGCCTCATACATTGGCACAGATCTAATGAAGTTCATGGGAGACACAAAACAATTATTTACCCAAGATATGTGTTACAGTCACCCAGGAAAGCTTTGAAACAAACACCCACATCAGGGCTCAAGTACAAGAAATTCTGATTTAATTGTTCTGGGGTAGGGTCTGAGTATCAGTAGTTTTTAAAAGCTTGCCAGGTGATTCTAAGATGCAATCAGGGTTAAAAACCCCTGGCATAGTGTTTAAGGGCCTGGGTTTTGAAATCAGCCAGATCTGAGTTCATATCTTGGCTCTTTCACTTAGTTACTATGCAACCTTGGACAAGTTATTTAATCTCTGTCAGCTTTAGTTTTCTCATATGTAAAATGAAAATAATAGCTTATCTTGTAAGAGACTTATGAAAATTAAATTAAATAATGCATTTAAATGTTTGACATAGTACCTGGCTTGTGGTATGGATCTACTTCACATTAGCTGCTGTTGCTATTGTAAAGCACCTCGGTTTCCTTAGGTCTCCTTATCTGTAAAGCAAGGGAGGGGGCACTTTAATTTATTAAATGGAAGACAAATAACTTGGGATTTTATATAGATACTTGTCTGTCACCATATCCACAGTATCCTACCTGGTTTCATTTTTGCTGTTCTTACTTCCTACACATATTTATTATTGTTAGGTACAGTCTTTGATAGGCTCAGCCTTTATTATGATATTTTACCAACAAATATTTCTCTGTCCTCCTCCTTCCCACCAAGATTAAAAACTTGAAACATACAACAGATCCACTTCTCACATGGGGTAATGTAGGTATGATGGGTGATTTACCTAGGGTTTAAGAAATAAAAGGCAGGCCAGGCATGGTGGCTCACGCCTATAATCCCAGCACTTTGGGTGGCCAAGGTGGGTGGATCACCTGAGGTCAGGAATTCGAGACCAGCCTGACCAATGTGGTGAAACCCCATATCTACTAAAAATACAAAATTTAACCAGTCATGGTGGCAGGGACATATAGTCCCAGCTACTCGGGAGGCTGAGGCCGGAGAATCGCTTGAACCTGTGAGGTGGAGTTTGCAGTGAGCCGAGATCATGCCGCTACACTCCAGCCTGGGCGACAGAGCAAGACTGGTCTCAAAAAACAAAAAAAAAAACAAAAAAAAAAAAAAAAAAAAAGAAAGAAAGAAAAGAAATGAAAGGCAGAGCTTTGTAAACATGTCTAAAAACTAACATGCCTCTTTATTTGATTGCTATTTTTTCTGCCATCACCCATACTAAGAGTTCAAGTGTTGGTAGCTTTTGTCCTAGAAAAGGAAAATTGTTCATACTCTACTTCTTGAAGATTATTGCAATTTGTTAAATCCCTTCATTTCCCCTGATTTCCTTCTGTATGGAGCCTTGCTCTATCGTCTAGGCTGGAGTGTAGTGGCATCGTCTCAGCTTACTGCAACCCCTCCCTCCCGGCAAGCAATTCTCTGCCTCAGCCTCCTGAGTAGCTGGGATTCCAGGTGACTGCCACCACGCCCAGCTAACTTTTTTGGTATTTTTAGAAGAGACGTGGTTTCACCATCTTGGCCAGGCTGGTCTTGAACTCCTGACCTCTTGATCCACCCACCTAAGCCTCCCAAAGTGTTGGGATTATAGGCGTTAGCCACTGCTCCTGGCCTCTTCAGTATGTCTTAAAGAAGCCTTGGTACACAATGAGTAGGTAACAAATTTTTAAAGCAATCATGATTTCATAAGCCCATTTGCTTATCTCCACCAGTTTTTAATAAATTATACTTTTCATATCTTTTTATATCTCTGATTATAAAAATTAGATTTTTTAAAAGTCTCCTTGTATCTCTTTTAAAGTGGACATTATGTTTTTGGGTGGACAGAAAGAAATTATTTGACTGTCCAATAAAAGTACAGATGGTTCCATTTTCCTTGACTCATCTCACAGCAC
This sequence comes from Sapajus apella, assembly GCF_009761245.1. Taxonomy (NCBI): domain Eukaryota; kingdom Metazoa; phylum Chordata; class Mammalia; order Primates; family Cebidae; genus Sapajus; species Sapajus apella. The sequence continues at coordinate 6,339,909 of NW_022436980.1, forward strand.
ACATTAGTCAGGTCACATGCCTATTTGAGAATTTTTGTAGTACTAGGTCACTTGCCCAGCTTTGGGGCACATAAAAGAATATTTTCCTGGCTTTTAAGTTTGTGGATCTTACACTGTGCCTGGCATGGAGATAGGAAGGACATTTTTTTTCCATTAAGCTTTTTCACTGTGTTTTGACAGGAAAAGTTGAAACAGAGTCCCTACTGAGATTTTAACATGTTCCATGGTGGTAACCATAGGAAATAGGGAAACAGGAAATTTTTGGACAGAAGGAAGCCAAGGAGTCCATCTCAGCCTGTCCTCACCTTTAAGATACCAGTTGGACTCTATAATATTATTTTTATCTACATGTTTATCTAAAGTTTTATATTTCTATAGTTTTCTTTCTGATAGTAGGGAAACATTGCTGCTAATTATCATGAAAAAGATTGCTCTCTAAACAGTACTCAGTTCCTTCTTCTGGACAAATCAGTAGAAACATGCATTCAGATGTTAATAAAGCAGAATTATGGGAGTTTTCGTTTGGAAAAATGCATTTAATGTTTAAAGAGATTCTCAAAAGATATCCTGATAAAATCCATGTAAACTCCAGTGATAGAGAAAAGTACCTGTTTCACGCAAAAACATATAAACACAGAATGATGACATCTTTGTTCATTAAATTCAAGGTGCTTCAAGTCACCCATGTGCACACACATGCATGTATATCTTCTATTTACTCCCCTTTTCCTCTACCACTTACTGTCCAACCTTTGGGAACCAAAATACTGCAATATAAATCAACTCTCATTTCTGAAAGATCTATAGTGCCACTTAAGTCAAAATCCTTAACCAACATATATTGATATGTTTCCCTAAAAACTTAATTATGGACATTTTGATACAAGTGTGTGTTTGTGTGCATGTTTCCTACCCACAGGAAACAGTTTTCAAACCGTCTGGTCAGATGGAGCTCTATTGAGAATTTACCATTCATTAACATCATACCTATGCTAATGGTTTCTGTTGTCTTTCATCATATAACAGTTATTATGAATGAGATCCTAGACACACCATTTTCCATTATTATATTTAAATAGTGAAATACAGTGACCAAATTGTAGTCACGGCTATTAGCAACTTTTTTTAATATACATTTGACATGGCAACAGTTATATTTTATTTCTCTTGTCTATATTAATACCAAACTTTAAGTTGTTTTTAAAAACTATCCAACAAACAAAATAACTGCTCTTACCAGATCAGAAACAGTATCTCACAGGACTGGAATTAACATCATTATCATTGCCATTTTAAATATAATCACCCCAGATTACATGCTCTTTTAATAACATGTTTGTAAAATTAGGCTTTTCCATAGTCCAGCTTTGAAAGATAAATACCATGTGTACATAAGCATAGGTAAAATATCTCATAGATACAGAGCCCATAAAATCGGCATATTCTTATAAAGTCAGGGAGAGGTTTGCTCAAGGAGCAAGCTGAAAAGCAGAGTGGTGGAATGTCAGAATGCCTAGGCTCTCTAGTTCAGCCTCTACCACTGAATGAATTTACCCTAGTTAAAGGATTTAACTTCACTGTGTATCAGTTCCTACAGCTGACTCAGTGTCAACTTAACCCCCCACATTTTAATAACAACCAAAATAATTGATATATAAAATTGTTTTGAAATGGTCAATATTATATACAGATACAGCCTTCATAATGCTCAAGTTTAAAATGGGAATTGGGACCAAATTCTTAGAAAAAGTTCTCTTGTTCCAAATGTTGGAGACTGACTAAGCCATGTCACAGCCTCAAAGATTTGCACAGGTGACCAAAAAGGCAGAGCCAGAGAGAAGGAGCTGCCTTAAGCAGGGCCCAGTGATGGTGGACTATGGTTTTCAAACTAATAGAAGAAATGAGAGACACTGGAATCTGTGAGGAAGCATGTAACATGATCACATTTGTTATGTCTCTTGAATTATCTAAGGTTTGACACAAAGGGTGGATTGAAAGGGCCTGACAATGGAAACTCTGGTGAGATAGAAAGGTAAGACTGTATTTCTTAAATTGAATTGCACCTCCAGAACTGGCTTAAAATGCAGATTCTAGGGCCATATCCCTACGGGTTCTGATTCCATGGTAAACTACCATGGAATCTAGGATGAGCCTGTGATTCTTCATTATAATAACACCTCTTAAAACCACCCAGCTATGGCCCTTTCTCTGCTCAGCATTAGTTCTTTCCTCTTCAATAAGTTGGCACCATGGCAGGGCATGATGGCTCACACCTGTAATCCCAGCACTTTGGGATTACCAAAGGGGGATTACCAAGGTGGGAGGATCACCTGAGCCTAGGATCTCTGATGTTCTTCAGATTCAACTGTGAATTTTTTTGTCATAACTAGTCAATGCTCTAGCATTCAGCTTATATAGTTTCTGGTTATGCACAGTACTGAAAAGACTATTTAATGTGCTATAAAGCCCTACAGACAGAACATTTTATTTTTTCAATGGAAATTCCATATCTTTGAAATGTTCTCTGTTTGTTCCTACTACATTTGCATATTTTAGCTTTTAGGAAATAATACAAATATATCTGCTTGGGCTGAATTTTTACTTAATTTACACTATAAAATTTATCAGAATAGGGAGTCTTTTACAAATTTTGATATTCTTTTGTCCTCCTTTTTATTCATGTGCCCAGATGTCTTCACAAACTAAAATGAATTTTTAATAAATGAACAGTCTATTTAATGTACTTACCACATGTTGTTATATGAGAAGTGTGACATTTGATCTAACCTCTCTAAAACCCTTGAATCTATAAGGATAAGCAAAAAGTATCCCCATTACCAAGGAATTTTTGTCATAAGAAAGAAAATCTATCTTACTTCACATATTCAATTCCCTTGTCATTTTACATTATAAATAAATAACAAACCAATTTGGCACATGCCCACCGATTAAAAATAAAAGTTGTCAGAGAGGAGAAAGACAAAAATATGAATTATTAATTATAATATTAAGCAGCACAAAAAGCCTAACATGAAATGATATCACTTAAAAAGATTTTATCAAAATAAAAATTGGGCAATGATATAGTCTTTATTGTACAAATCAATTGTCATTTTGTCATAAATATATTTATCATATCTAGTGTATTTATATCAAATTTGATGAAAAGGTATTCTAATTATGGCAAATAAAGAAGTTATTTATAAAATAGTAGCATAAAAGAAAAGCTCAATTTTGAAGTCTCACATTAAATTATCATATTGACCTAGTGGCTATATTCACTGTAAGATCATACTCTTGCATATTGTTATTTTTCAAATGCCCATTATGAGAAAAAAGCAAGAATACTTAATTAGCAGAAAGGGTGATGTTTTTCTTTTCATGATGATTTTAGAAGTTTATACAGTTTATATTAAAATGGGAATGAATGTGGAATATTTTTCCTACATAGAGATTTGAAACAATATGCATTTAATACTGGTTTACAAATAACTAAATATAGGTTTCCAGCAGAGTAGTGATTTCACCTCAAGAAGGGAAGATTATCAGGGCTATAATGAAAATATTTCTACCTATGTCTTCCTGAAACAGAGTTGCCCAACATTTGTGACTGACTTTTCTATTTCTAGGAGGCTAGCCTTTTGGTAATTTAAATGTTTTATTTCTGATAAAGTTTCATTCATTTCATGAAAAGTATTGCATTCCATTTGGAAATAAAGAAAATTTCTGAAAAAAATGCACATATTTTGAATAACGTCTTAGAAGTTATCTATGTAGATTCTGGGGAAAATTCTTCACTTGCTATTCCCATGAATAGCAATTTGGTTCTGTTTAGTCATATTTTCATTTTAACACTATAGAAAGCTTCCTTGACTTGTGTTAATCGTGCTTGTACTATTTCAGTTGATTTTGTTCATACTGTCTTGATAGTTTATTCTCTCAGACGTGATGTTACATTACCATCTCAGTCTCCTTAGCAGTATTTTTGTTTTTAGTTTTTAACTGAATTTATTGCTCATGAAAGTGGAGAGGAGGGTCCATATCTAGGAAAAAAGCTAAAAGTTAGACATCTGCATTCATCTTTACAGTAAACCAAATATTTTTAAATAATTGTTACCTACATTAAATTTATTTCAAACAACTAATCTTCAGAATTCTATTTAAATAAAAACACAAACTTTCATGTCACAGACTCCCTGGTTCCTGTATCTCTCAACATGGGTTCTAATTTTAATTAATTCACCTTGTCCATAGATTTCTAACTTTGGCTCTTAAAATATATTCTCTTCTAACTATTCCAATAATCACTAAGCATTTGGCCCAGAAATAGTGTCCCTTCAGTGCAGATTACATGATAAAGAAATCAAACTCGGTAAAGATTTTCATTTTATTTCTCATTCTTTTCTTACCTGTAGCTCCCATTTAATCATGGAAAATAGCTCCTTTCAGTATTGCTGTCTTACCCAGATTTTCATCTGGAAGTGACTTTCCTGGCTTCTGTAGTCTTCAGAGGCTGTTCATGAAGCTTGGGCTTCCTTTGTAAATCATGTAAGTTTCATGGCCCTCCAATGTTTTTCTTGTTTCTTTGGGGCTCACTGATTCCCACCATGTACATCCATTTCACAGCTGCTGTCATCAGCTGTTCTCCCTCTGTGTGATTTATTTTTAATAACATCCCTTTATGCCCAATTTTGATAACCATTAGTCCCAGTAAATTCTCGTAATGTTTAGTCCTTCTTTGAATTTTAGTTTTTCAACCGCTGAATAAGAACAAGAAAATTGCATAAGCAGTGACAGAAAACCAAATGCAGAACTACCAGAATGAACGCTTGCAATCCTATCTGATGAATGAGGAAGAAATGAAGAGATTTCTCAGAGAACATTCTAGAATAAAATAAAAAGAACCCTCAATAGAACGTCATTCCAGAAGGGAAGAAAATATAGCCAGTAAATTAGGAATAAAATCAAGTCATATTAAAAAAATATATAACCAAAAGAAAACAAATGGCTTTTAGATATTTTTAAATTACAGTTAATATTTACTGAGAGCTTTTTATGTGCCAGGCAACATTCTAAGGTACATTCATTCATCATTTCATTGATTCATTAATTTCTTGCTATAAGTTCATGACAATAGAATCTCTACTAGTTCCTTCATTTTACAGAAGTGAAAACTGAGGTTTAGTTTAACTAAGTTACCCAAGGTCACGCAGTCAGGAATGTGGAGCCAAAATTGAAACTTAGGTGCATCCTTTACCTTTATATTGTGATAACTTTCAAGTGACAGCCTTTAAAAATAAATACATAAATAATTCTGATTTGACTACTCTATATAAAGATCATGAAAGGCCTCATTCAATCAATTCTTGACTTATGCTTAAGTGTTATAAATGCTTGAAATGTTACCATCATAGAGTGTAGTTCAGGTTTTGGAAAATGGATCTTGAGTCCTCAAGTTTGCTAGTTTCATTCTCTGTAGTGTTGAAAATCCTTTACAGCTCACTCTATTTCTAACTATAGATAGTGTTGATTAATATTAGAAAAAAAATCTTCTGAAGTCTTTTAATATATTTTGAGTAAAAAATAAATGAGTATGTACCTGTAAATTATATAATTATTATAAGCAAGATGAGTCTTAGATAATTAAAGAGGTTTCCATTGACTTATTTCTTGGTTATCACTGGTTATGTTTCAAACTAATATATTAAATTCTGATAATCTAGAACTTTGAGGGTGATAAATTTCATGTACTGGATAAGTTCAAGGCAATGTGACTTCTTTTGATGTATGATGGTTTCATGATAAATAAGCTATTCCTCAGTATAAAAATACTGTTCTTCTGAAGCCTGAAGGAATAGTAACCCGTATGTAAAATCTAGTTTGGTCTCAATACATCTCCTGTATACAGTGGTCTAAGCCAGCAAGTTGATAAATTCAGAAACTGAGCAGCCTGGAGACATATGAGACTCACACTGCCTTGAGTTACAGGAGGCATATACATTATTTGCTCCAGAAATTTTTCATATTTCTTTTAAACAAGCAGAATCCTTTTTTCAAAGTAAATCTCATTAGAAATAAAATATATGAAATAATGAATAATATTTTATTGAGATAAACTCATTTTTAAATTCAGATTATTTATTAAATATTATAAAGTCATCCAATGAGAATATAATGGCAAATATACAAAGGAATAAAAACTCAGCATTGGCTTATTGAATTGGCTCAAAAATCAATGTATTTTTGGATGTGGAATGTAGCAGTTACTCAAATAACATAGTGTCATAATGCTGATGAGGAAAAAAATACTATTTCCAGTGACCTACTGTGTGTGTGGAGTTTGTATAATCTCACCACGTCTGTATAGGTTTTCTCTGGGTACTGGATTTCCTCACACATCCCAAAGATGTGCATGTTAGGTTCATTGGTGTGTCTGAGTGAGAGTGGCCGTGTGTGAGCCCCCTGAGATGGAATGGCATCCTGTCTAGGCTTGGTTGCCACCTTACTCCCTGAGCTGCTGAGATAGGCTCCAACCACTCATGACCCTGAACTGGAATTACTAAGTAAATAAGTATCTTACTTGCTTTTACTAATCTTTCTTAAATGTATGTACAGCTCACATTTATTTCTTGCTTTTATTGATCTTTCTTAAATGTATGCACAGCTCACATATATTTCAGTGTTTGATATCAAAAGTGTTTTGGTCTTTATTTAGAAGCTTGATGATCTTTCTGGGACCAGAAATATGCCATAAGAAATTATGTCTTATTTCTATCAATTAGTCTATGGTAAAATTACTTTCATGATATATTATTTCATTTAAAATCATAGTTTCCAAGAACCTATGCTATGGATGGCATTAAGTAAAGACTTTCTGTACTGTACTATATGATATCAAGAAAACCATGAGACTGATAAGTACTTGCATACTGTAATGGTTTTTTGTTTTTTTTTTAACAGCTTGTATTCCCATCTGAGAGCCTTAATTGGAGGCCTGCATTAAAACTGCTTATTCTTATTGTACATAATTAACTTGTAATAACACATTAGTCTCCAATGTTTTTTAATTTATATAATACATTTAAATTTGCATGTCATTTTTATCACAATTGCAAATTGATGTATATATATGTATATTTACTGCCAGTTATCTATTTGATAGATACTGCAGGTTGTGTCGATTTGACAATATTTTTGTAATTATCTCTTTGTAAGTCTGGGGACCATGAAGCATAGTTTGAAAATCACAAATTTGGTTCAAAAAATTTTTAGGAAATAACTTTCTTTTCTTTTTTTTCTGCTCTTCTATTAGTTTAAAGAAAATTTAACTTTTTAGGGATATCTTATCTTGTTGGTTTTGGTATATTTGAATCATTTCTTCTACTGAAGATTAAGTTCCTGAAGGACAAGGACTTTGTTTTTATTTTTGTTTGAATTTGTTTTCTTCAGGAGACTAAAATTCCATGTTGTACATAGACAGTCCAAGGCCATCTAGTTACTATATGTGTACATTAGAAAATTTGAAAGAGGGATCCAAATCTCAGTCTCAGTCCTTTTTTCTACCCTTCCATGCTTCTACTTCTACCTCTACATAATCCTGTTGATAGCAAAAGCAATCCAATGTATATTAAAATATCATGTTTATCCTACCTATATACAATTTTTATAAGGCAACCTAGTGAATTCTCTTGGCTTCTAGTTTTTGCACTTCCCAAGATGAAGGAAGGAGAGAGGGCATAGAGGTAGGAAAGAGGTAAAAAAAGTGTAATTAAATGCTAGTGTAGACAAAAGAACCATTTATAGCACAGAAGGAAGCAAGATAGTCCTGGCATCACTAGTGCCTTCTCTAGAAAACTTTCAAGTCTAAAAAAGCATAACCAAAATTTAGAATGGACTGTCTGGCCCACAAATGAAAAATGAAATCAAAGAGAGAATATGGTATAAGCTGTGACACCAACCAAATCACATTAGAGCAACCAGAACTAGAAAAACTTGTGTAGAAGCAGAAATACTCTGCAGCTTTTCAGCCTTCTGTCAGGCATTGGGTATCCAGGTAGGCTTAGGCATTAGAGAACTACCTGTTATGAAAGTCAGGCCTTATTGAGACTCCTGCATGATGAGCCAGTGAGGAAATGAGAGCAATTATAGTATGCTGTGAATTCATAGAACCCATAAGTCTTGTTTTTATAAATGGGTAACGTTTCCTACTAACTTATTTGGAAAAATCATTTTTATAATATATGTGTTTACATAAAACCAATAAAATGTCTTGTGTATGTTGGAACATTTTGCTTTTATGTCTGGTACACCATTTACCTCCTCTTCAGTGTTCGTTGGAACATTCATTTTATATTCTCTATTTCATTCCTGTTGGAGCATTTATGTATGATTTGTTTGTTACTTTTTTCTGTTGATCTTGCCCTCCCCATATGCTTATGTCTGACTGGCCTAGTTTCCCACATTCAGTATGTGATCCCTAGCCCTTCTTAAATATTAATTAGTGTAATTGAATTCCCTCCAGTATTTCTAACCTCAGGCACCTGAATCTCAGTGTTTTTATTAGAACTGATTTGTGCATTTAAAGTCCAACTGCCTTCCCATCCTCCACTGCCCAAACAGCTTTTCTTGATTAGGTAAAGGTCGTGGTTACGTGCTTGCCTCGGAGAAAGTCTTCATGGGAAGATAAAGGCGTTGTATATCACAACCCTTCTCAGTTAAAAGCTGAAAAACACAAAGCTGTCTTGAATCTTTGGCAAAGGAAGACATCCAGAGTGACTAGGAAGAGGATGTAGCCTTCCCCAGGAGTACTACCAGAAGTGAAATAGAAAAGCCATGTAGAGCCCTGTGTGGAGATGAGAGCAAAGCCTCACCTAATCATAGCACATTTTCCTCTGCCAGCACAGTCAGGGATTCTAGGACAACACCTTGTTTAAATCCTCTCAATTGTTACAGTTTGCAGGCCTATCTCTAACCAACATACCATTCGTGATTACACATGAGTGACTCTTTCCTTGGAAGATAACAGAAAAAAGGAAAGGGAGAAAAGGCTAAAAATAGGGATAGAGAGCTGTATACTAATGAGAGGATTTGTCAATGAGATCATCAGTTGCTACCATCCATGTTTGAGGAGAAGAGAAAAATGTTAGATAACTAGAGATTTGGAATTTTGTGATTTTCAGAAAGTATTAAAAGGCAGTTTATGAGGATGAAACAACTTGCTGTCAGTCCTAAGCAAGTCTAGAATGGATTATTAAAGCCATAAAGCACAAAACAATTTATCATGATACCCTGAAAGAAGTGGTGCTTGTGAGACACTAGAATGGCTTCAGTGAAAGGATGTCTACAATATGTGATCTGATCTCTCCTGGGTTAAATATATAGATTAGTTACAGATTAGTAACTAATCTGGGTACAGATAGATGGGTAACTGGTTGATTGACCACACTGTTAGGTACCTAATGGCTCAATATCTTAGTATAGGGGATTCCTGCAGCATATGGCTCAATATCGTAGTATGGGGGGATTCCTGTGGCATATTGCAAGGATCTTTTCAGCCTTATCTTGGTCACAAGTTTTTTACAATGATTGGAATGAAAACATATTCATTATATATGCAGATGACATGAGTCCAACTCATGGACTGGACTTTTAAATGACATTGTAAATGGTCATTTTCAATGACTGGAATGAATATGTTTTCATTCCAGTCATTGTAAAAATACATAGATACATAGAAAAGTTGTTCAACAAAGTGATTGAGTTCCAAAGACACTGAAACACTGGAGTTATGGGCTACATCTAACCTATGAAATTTTCTAAATGGATAAGTGCAAGATATTGTTGCCTTTATATTTTAAAAAGACTAGTCATAAATGACATAGGGGAGATATGATTTACCAACCCTGTACAAGAAATTTAAACAAATAGGAACATCTTCAGGTATAAGTGACCAAAATGTTAGGGAAATGAAACGTGTAATATGAGCGATGGTTATGGGAACTGGGATTACCTGGAAATTCAGGAGGAAGGAATGTAATAGCTATCTTCAAGTATATGAATGACAGTTGTCTAAAAGATAAATTATGTTGCTTTCTGTTACTCCAACAAGTTAGACCATAAGCCAGTGATGAAACCTGCAAGAATATTCAGGTCAATATAAAACACTAACATTTTAGCAGCCTTCTGTGCTCAAAGTTAAAAAATAGGAGCGTAAAAAATAATATGGAGGATAGACTTAGATTAAATCTCAGTCATGCCACTTATTGAATCTTTATCTCTTGGGACCTTTCTTGAGTGTTCTATAATCTGTTTTATGCCCATAAATTGGCTTTAAGCAATTCCTACCTTGCAGGTCGTGAGAATTATGGTGCTTGTATCAGTCTGTAGGCCCACCATAACAAAAATACCACAAGGTGGGTGGTCTGAAAAACAGAAATTTATTTCTCAAAACTCTGGAGGCTAGAGTCCAATATTAAGGTGTCAACAGGTTTGGTTTTTCCCAAGGCCTCTCTCATTGGTTGCAGATAGCCTTCTGCCAGCTGTGTCCTTGCATAGTCTTTGCTTTGTGAGTTCAAGAACACCTCCGATGTATCTTCCTCTCCTTATAAGGACACCAGTCCTAGTGGATTAGAGTGCCAACTTTATGACCTCTTTAAACCTTAATTACTTCTTCAAAGGCCCTGTCTCCAAATATAGTTATGTAGGAGCTTAGAGCTTTACCCTATGTATTTTAGGGGACACAATCAGCCCATAACATTGCCTAATATCCGCAAATCTTAATTCTCTAAGACCAAGGTGTTTAAGCCTACACAACGACCTTACAGGGATGTTTGGCAGGTTATTCAAGCCATAACCCATTTATGCCTAATGTTCCATTATTGGAATGCTAAGCTTGTGGGAGTTATGTATATCCTGTTGCTCAAGGTCATTGCCAAGGTCAGATTTTTCGTGAAAAACAATTTGCAACCTCCAGCATCAATGGGTTAAACAGGTGATTGTCATATATATTTTAATGGACTCTACTAACACTGATATTCTGTCATTATAAAAATAAAATCCTTGGGTTCAGACATAGTAGCTCACACCTATAATCCCAATACCTTAGGAGGCCAAAGAGAGAGGATTGCTTGAAGACAGGAGTTTGAGAACAGCCTGGGCTACCAAGCAAAACCCTGTCTGTACAAAAAATAAATAAATAGCTGGGTGTGGTGTTGTGCACCTGTGATCCCAGCTACTCAGGAGGCTGAGATGGGAGGATTGTTTTAGCCCAGGAACTCCAGGCTGCGGTGAGCTATGAGTGCATAGCTCATTTCACTCCAGCCTCAGTGACAGAGTGAGACCCTGTCTCTAAAAAAATTAAAAGAAAAGAAAATCCTCCATGTAGCATCAACTCTGAAATTCTGCAGTTCTCTGAAAATACTCAATAGCAAGGTAGTTGTTAAAGATATAAAGCGATCTACTTTCAATAAATGTTTTCCTTTAGTATTCAAAATTTAATATTATTGCACAAGTATTTACTTATGTACTAGACTTCTCTTGACTTCTGCAGCCCAAACTCCCGAGATGGCTTCTAGGTGAAACCTCTGTCTCTTGTGGGAAGACACTGCTTTGCCAAACCTTTAAATGCCTCAGAAGATATATGTATAAAAGTAGAGAGAGGATATAATTATCTTAAAAAACAAATTTAAGAAAACATAGCAACATCAAGTACACAAGTAAATGCATGCATAAAATAAAAATAAAACAAGATATGTTAATTTGCTCAAGAGGTTTCAAAGTCTCAATCTATAGCTTTGAAAATTTTTAGTTCAGAACAATTAATGGAAAATGTATTTTATTAATACATCCTTTGCTGTTATTCTCTATTTTAGTATGAATATGTATTACCACTTATTTAGAAACTAATAGTTTAAGCTAAGACTGTGCCAAAATCTAGCCATTGACGTGGATAGTCTTTTAGTTTATCTTTCTTGCAAAAGTATTTTCATGAAAAATGGGACTGCATTGTCTATTTTGGTGAAAAGTGGGACCGTGTTGTCTCTTGTGTCCATGGGTAGCTGGAGAGACTTATTTTTATTTTTATTTTTTATTTTAAGTTCTGGGGGACATGTGCAGGATATGCAAGTTTGTTACATAGGTAAATAAGTGCCATGGTGGTTTGCTGCACCTATAAAACCATCATTCAGGTATTAAGCCCAGTGTGCATTATGTATTTTTCTTGATGCTCTCTGCCCCCACAATGCCCTCCCTCTGGGACATGAAAAGACACTTCTCAAAAGAAGACATACATGCAGCCAACAAACATAAGAAAAAAAGCTCACCATCAGTGATCATTAGAGAAATGGTGTGATTTTTAAAAGTCAGTATTCTACATGAATGAAATAACATATCCTTTCCCTTATTCTGACAGACTAAGTCATATTAAAAAGATGCACATCTTCTCAAGGAGTATGTGCTTAGTTTTCAGGCTAACTAAAACCAAAAAACCTGAACACTATTCTTGGTTTTATTTTTTGGCAATGGAATAGCCTCCTATTGAGAGGTGCAGTTACTGTAACTAGTTGATGTTTACAACTGAGAGTTTAGTCTATGGTTTGATGGAAAGAGCATGACATCTTGAGCTGCATTATCTGCATTCAAGTTCTAGCTCCTCCTTTTTTTTTTTACTCGGGGAAATTAACAAATTCTCCAAGCATACTCATGTTATGTAAAACTATATTTGGGCTTCATTTCAGATCTGCACAGTTTGATCCAATGTAGATATTTGTAAAGATTAATTTATGTCTTCTTCCTCTGATCCTTAATTCTTTCACCTTCTAATGGGTATACTATTAACACTTTCTCTACTTACCTACCCCACAGGATTTTTGAGACAATCAAATGTTTTTGAGAATAATTTATAAAGTGTAAAACACCATACAAATGCATTTATCCTTCTTATGAGTGGATGGGGATGCTTAACTAGAAATTGAATTGGGACCACCTAGGAATTTACATTGAAACTGTTTCCTAACAGACATTAGAGGCCTCATGTTGTTGTTTATTTAAATTGCCTGACCTAATCTGTACAATGATGGTATTTAACAACAGGTATTAAATTTTATTGTCTATTTTTCTGTGGTATTTTCCAGGGAGCACAAGAAAAATTTTTTCCTTTCCATTTTTTTTCTGTATTATTGGGCTGCTATCTGTTCTCAAATATACTGAGACAAATTCTTATCCTTTGTAACTATGGGGATCTGGGCCCATGGTGCTTACTATCATTACTTCTGTTGTATTTGTTGTGATTATTATTAATTATGCTTTATAATTATATAGCTTCTTATTTAAGGAAAGATAAATTGCTAGGAAATAAACAAGCTCCTGTTCTTGAGAGATTTTTGGAGTTTTGAACATTTTAAATCTACTTTTGACCTTTTTTCACAAAGATTTCTACATGAATCTTCAAACACAACATTTTTTTTTTTTGGTCTGCCATCAAAAATAAAGTACTGACTTGTGAGATACTGCCCTTGAAGTTATGCATGAGAAAATAGTCTCTCAGAGCATTTCATTCCTCTTTCTGCCTTTTAAAATGTTTCTGACTGTATAGTTACTACATAGTGGGAAGTTTGTTTTGGAGAAAGATTTTAAAGCAGGAGGTGGAGATGCTTAAACAGTGGCCCATGCTTAGGTAGAAAGGTCTTGTTGCCCCTGCTCACTCCTGACTGCCTTTTGAAGAAAAAAAAAAGGTGAACCAAGGTGAGCTCATAATAGTTTGTGGATTAAGGGGTAGGCAGTTAAGTGTAGCCTAAGTACAAAATCTTCAACACGAATTGATAGAGGCTTTTTGGAATAAAAATTCCACCTTCTTTCTTTAGTCTCTTGGCCCTGTTATTTTGAATTCTTGAATATCCTTAATAGTGACTAAGTTGTCTTCAAGTTTCCAGGCTGATGGCCATGGGCTCCTTTTGATCATGGGTCTCCTCATTCCCACAGTTAAGGACCTGAACCCAATAGAGAGATTGGAAGGACAACTAAGAATTTTGATCCCTGAGTAATCTCCATGTAGGTTCTCCTATGAGTTGGTATGAAAGGGAGGATGAAATTTTATAGGAAATAAAGATGGCTATTCCATTATATGGTGACTTTAGGAAATAATCATCCAACTCTTTCTTATCCATGAAACTCTTCATCCAACACTATCTCACTGTCTTCTAAAGCAGTGGTTCTCCAAGTGACCAGCAGCATTAGCATTACCTGGGAATATGTTAGAAATGCACATTCTTAGGCCTCACTTCACCCTACTGAATAAGAAACTTTGAGGTAGAACACAGCAATTTGTGTTTGAACAAGCCCTTCAGGTAATTCTGAATCATACTAAAATTTGAGAACCACTGTTCTAAAGCGATATTGAACTCTACTGAGAAAATATTTTGACAATTAAAAATTCTACCAGAAACTCAAGGGATTTTTGGAATCCAGAACCCTCTATTGTTCTACTTGAAATTTACCTTTACCGTTTTATTCTAAACTGTTTATTTAACATTCCTTAAACACTTTTGACCTTCAATTCATATCAAAACACCCCACCCTGTCTAAAATGATCTTTGTTCCTCTGTCTAGCCAAATCCTCTCTATCCTGCATTTTCCATTCAAATACCTCTTCCTTAACAAAACCCTTACTAGTCATACCAGCATTCTCTCAATTTTGGCTTCCTGTAACTCTCAGTGCCTGTACCATTCCAGTCTTACCTGTTATGTAGTCTTATCTGTGCTATATCTTGTGTTACTACAATAAACTATCAACTATTGTAATAAATAATAGGTTACATTTATTCAGTACCCACTATGGTCACTACAACCCCCTCAGTGCATTACTGTGCCTGACTTTTGCAGATCTTAAGTGGCTTATCCTGCCCCACACAGTATGTACTAAAAAGAAGATTCTCCTTCAGCCTCACACTTGGCCACTAGGCTATATTGTCTTGTAATGCTGATCAACTTTTTTCTCATGTTGATGCCTTATTTTCTCGCAGCTCTATTTTATATTCAACTGAAATTAGAGACCATAATTCTCCTGTTATATTTTACATGGTAACTTTTAGAATATAGAGAGTAAATGCACATTTGTTGGCTTATTGTATTATAAACTCTAAGCACATTTCTGGGATTTTGCTGATTGAGAATGAAAATGTTTAAATATCTCCTTAGATCCAAAACAGTCTCCATTTGTAAGTTGGGTATATTCATTTTAGTAATCAATTGCATTCAAAATATTCAACTCACAATTATATATTGACTTTCATTATCAATTTTGATTAATGCATTTTGAAAATACTTATTCTGCAACGCATTTAAAGGAGAAAATAGCTGCTTTTGTTTATTCGGGGAATTTACCAATTTTCATAAATCCTGTTTATTATTTTGCAAGAAGAAGGGTGAGTCAACAGCAAATCTGACCCTTGCCTGTATATTTTACATGTACCCAGTAGTGATGAAAAGAAATGAAGATAATATTAGTGGCTAAATGATAATTGTTGAGAAGGCATATTTAATTAAAGAAAAAATTGATTTTTTTAACTCCATGTTCATAACCATACTCTACAAACATTTTGTATTTGTGTATGGTTTAAATTCATCTAACTGAATTCTGACCTAAGGGATAGAAAGCATAGTCTCTTCCATGTCAGGCCACACTGTATAGTTATTTGGGGGATAAATGCTTGGCTAGTTTCTATTCCTTTATAACTGTCTTTATTAAAGTGAAGACCCTTGACCCTGAGTCAGAATCACCTGGTTGGTTCCTGGATTCCACTCCTACAAACTGAATCAGAATCTCTGGGATTGGAGCCCAGCAATTTGCACTGTTAATGGTCACTTGGAAGTGACTGTTAAAATAAAATTATATTTTATAAAATTTATTTAATAAAATGTATTTTATTTCATAGCTCAATTAAATTTGAAAACCATCCCTATTTAGACTCATTCACTTTTTCTTTGGCAAATCAACTCCTCCAGAAAACTGATCTGCGAGTCACCAAACTGATAGTTTTTTAAGCATAGAGTCTCAGTGACAACTTTAAAAGTGACTATTGCATTTACCTTCAATAGATTTAAATTATTGAGTTCTGATACTTTTGTGTGCCAGACAGTCTAGTTAATTATCTAAATTAATATAAAACCTAAATAGCTCTTTGAGATACATATTCTGGACCCCATTTTAAAGAAGGGATAATTAAGGCTTGGATTAATTATCCAAGCCTTAGATACTTACTTCTAAGACCACCCAACTAGTAGTTGAATTTAGTTTGACTCTAGAATATGTATTCTTAAACTCTGAAACAGAATTGAAAAAGAATTTAAAATAAAGTCTTCTAAGTTCTGCCTCTCTTTCTAAAAAGACAGCTGAGTAGAGAAGGGGTTAAAATAGATGACAGCTAATTCCAAGTTTGTGTCCAAACTCTGAGATGCTATGATGTTAGTCAACCGTCATCTTAAATTATATGTTTGGTAGCTATAGTGTTACCATGTGATGAGCTCAATCAGTAAACCATCACCTTCAATGTTATCAGAGAGAACAATGGAAACCTCATCAACACTTACCTGTCTGTTTTTACAGCCTTCCTTTACTTCCACTTCTCTTGAGAAACCCAAGTATATATTTTTCTATGCAAAGGCTACTGGAATAAGCTTTTTATTATTTTATTAAGAGATCTCTCACAATAATATAAGGCCTCATTTCCGTCAACAATGGCTTATTTTAATAAATACTTTGCAAAAACAGCTAATACACTATGTAGCTGACTCAGTGGTTCTCAACTCTAGCTGCACACTCAAATCACTTATGGAGTTTAAGAATATATAAAATCTTGTGTCTAAATCCTAGAGATTCTGATTCATTGGGTCTCGAGTGGAGGCTGGAGGCTGATTGTTTACAAAGCTTCACAGGTGCCTCTGTGGACACCCAGGGTTGAGAATTGGTGATCCAACTCATACTTGTTAAAGAATTTGTTGATATTATATGCATTAGAAGAGTGATTGAAGGAAGCAAAATCTCTCTGTAAGTCCCACAATTAGTCCTTTGAAAGAAAAGTAGAACCTTTGAGCCTCTGAAAAGCTGTTCCTTGGGCCATCCAAATATTCATATTGAGTCTCATATAATGAAAACTGACAAAATTAGAAGCCATTAAAGCATGGTGCTAAGTGGAATTATGGAAAACCATTTGTAAAATGCTGTGGAGTTTGGAAGGACATGATTTTTTTCACAGACATTTTTGTAGTAGAAAACAAGATAGCATATTTGAATCTATTTGCATTTCCTAATTTAAAGAGTTAAAAAAAAAAAAGGTAATGGTATAACCTTGCATATGTATCTTGATCTGATATTATTTTTGCAATTTAGACAGATTTGGGGACACCAGTCAGCCTCACTCAGGGCAGACTATCAAATCAGAGCTCACTCTTCAAATTCCAGCATTAATCGGAATGATAAAGAGCCACCTTTCGATTAATCCTGCCCTGGACTTTAGACGAAAGAAACTGCAGTTTAATTACTGAGTGAAATTCACTTTGTCTGATCTGCCTGTCTTTGCTATAATGTCATAATATAATCAGCATCACCCCCATCTGAAACACAGAGCTGTGAAGTCCAAGGACCTGTTTGATTGGAAGAAATAAAATGATGCCCAAACAACAACCAGCCACAGTGCAGTAATTACTCAAACCTTGTTTTCATCTGTGTGTCATTCTCCCATTGGCTTGTCATGATAGCAACTGAGAAAAGGATGGAAGAGAGTGTGATTGAAAAGAGAGTGTGATTGAAAACCCAATGGAATCAGACGAGGTGTGGGAGGGAAGAGCCAAGCTGTATAAAATCTTAAGGCTAATTAAACTTGGTTTTTTCTTTAATATGTATCCACTGGCTGCTACTGATTTCTCAAGTCCAAGTTAAACTATTCAACTGATGTATCTCCCTCCAATTAAAATCTCTTCTTCAGTTGAAACTATAGTCACTTTCAAAATAATTTATTTTTCTTTTGTAACTAGAATTTATTTGGCAGATTTTTTTTCCTTAGGTCCTCCTATGGTTTTGTAAGCTAAAGGAAGAGAAAGGGGTTTCAGATTTTCTTCTGTAAGAGGTAACAGTCTTTTGGAGCATATTTAGAAGCACTAAATCCAGTGAGGTAGCTACCTTTCCTATGAATGATTACCCCGTATTACACAAAATGTTTAAAGTAACTTTCCATATGTCATGTCGTTAGAAAGGGGCCTGAGCCAGGATTTGAACCAGTATTCATCTGACTCTAGGTCATACTCTTTCGACTCTTCAGCCCTCCACTCCTTTATTTTCACTTATTTACAATTAATACTCCTCCAGTTGACTCATCCATTATGTTATTGTTGGGCATCCCCTATTTTCCAAGAACCGTGCTACACTCCAGATATACTTTAGTGGAACTAGAAAGAAGAAGGATTTTCAAAGAGCTTTCAAGTTTGGTTGTTCACTTGCTTTTGTGGCTTTCATTATAAATTGATACTTAAAGTCCAAAAAGCAATTGAACCATTAAGAAGAAATGTACAATGTGAAGTCAGGAATATCTTTTTTATTTCCTTCTTTTTATTCATAATATCATCCCAAAATCTCAGAATCGAGAATCTCAAGAATCTCAGGAATTTATTACTCCTATGTAGTCAGTCATCAAATTATATCAAATCTTGTCATGTATAAGCCACCAAAAAGATCCCTTGTACCAGAAAAACATTAAGCATAGGTGTTAGGAGAACAGGCTCTGAAGTCAGATTACCTGGTTTGAATCCAGGCTTCACCACTTACTAACTGCATAACCTTGAAAAAGTTGCTTAATCCTTCTCTGTAAAATGGAAACAATAAAATTACTTACCTCTTAGGATCAGCATAGAGATTAATGGGTTAATCTACATAAAGCACATAGTTTGGTGCCTGGCACAGAGTAGAACTTTAATAAATATTGTTATTTCTTCCTCCAAAATATCTCTAGAACATGTTATTTCCTGTACATTTCTGCTAACACTACCGAAGTCAGATGTTTATCACATAGTGCCTGGATTATTGCAGTGGATCACTCCTCATTCTTTTGCTCTCACAAGCTATCACTCTCTCTCTTTCTCTCTCATTACCTTTATGGTCTCCCTGTTTCAGTCTTTTCAGCCCACCATTCCCAATTACTTATACCAAAATTTCTCTGTGACCATGCCAGTGTCCTACTTAACAAACCTTTAATAGACCTCTGTGTTCACAGAATAAAGTGGACTACTTAGCCCATTATTCAAGGACCTCCTTCACATTCCGCACTCAACCCATCTTTCCAGCATTATTTCCTATTACAGTTCCAGCGAACTTGTTTATTTGCTGCTCCCAAATACATATCTCAATTTTCTGTTTCCATGCTTTCTCTCATGCCCGTCACACAACTTGAATCGTCTTATCCCCTCCAAAATCTTACATGTATTTCAAAGTCTAACTAGATTTGTTCATCATACCAAAGCTTTCCTTTGTCAGTGTACATATAAGTGATGATTTCCTCTCCAAACCCCTATCCTGAATATCTGAATTTCCTTGCATAGCAATTGCTTCTGGGCATTATCACAACAACTAGATAGTAAATACATCAGGCACAGGTCGGTGCCTCAATACACATCGTTATTTGCCCAGTAGCGTCTACCAGAGAAAATCAAACATAGATATACAATTAGTATCTGCCAAATGAATACATGGTCTGAATTGGGAGTGTTTTTCCTTGCTCTAAACACTTTTTTTTCCCAAAAAGTTACTCCAAATTTTGCCCTTAATTTCTACTGCTTTTCCAAACTTCCTTTTGAATTATTTTGATGTCTACCTCCTTAATCCTCTCCAATGATCGCTCTTATAATGCCTTTCCATTTCCACAGTCCTCATACTGCTATTTTACTTGGGATGTTGATATGGATAACCAGATTGCTAATGGGTTTTGTTTCCTGTGTTCAAGTTTATTCTGTACCAGTTACATCAACACTAGAGTGATACTTCTATGTCAATAGAACAGAAATCATAGGACCCACTCTTTGTACTTTTTGTGGTTGTCAGGAAAGCAAAAGATGTTTTATGTAAAATACTTTATAAACTGCAAAAAGCTTTACAAGTACAAAGTGTAGTCTATATTTAGATAATATAGACTAAATGTATGTAAATATGGACTAAATATATTTAAATATAGACTATACCTTGTACTTGTCCTTGTCCTTTTCCAATAATCATGTATTCATGTACTGGATGTATAAGAAAAATAGCAAAAGTAATATATGATGAGCTGTATCATATTTCTTAAATGTAAATAATATATACATATTACATATGATAATATACATTATACATTTTATATATGTAAGAATTATTTCTCTTACTTTTCTATATATTCCCATTTTTCATTCAGTCCTACACCTCTCTTGAGAAACTTGCATTATTTGGCCTCATTATTTCTTTAGGTCTACAGGGCAAAGGGAGTCTTCCTTAAAAGGTACTCACTGGGAAGATTTTTTTTAATAACTTCTTTAAAAATCAGCAAGCAGGACTGATCTGCTCTTTGATATACTGACAGGAAGAATCTTAACATTTCCTAACCATTCCTAAAACAGCATTAAAATAAATCAACTATACCCTACACCTCAGATATCAAGATGGTGCAAATTCTCTGGCCATGTGGATTTCTTGACATTTTTTCAGTCAAAATCCTACCCAGAGAACACTATTTATAGTTCAGCATTTCTGGTACAAAAAAGCCTTTCTGACATGGTCTACTGCCTAGATCAAACTTTTTCTTAAGTGATGATATGGTTCTGTTAATCAGAGAGAGAGTTGATGGACAGTTAGATAGAGGCTTAGAACTTGAAATCACTGTCCCTGATAATGCTGTACTGGTCAGAGACACTACAGCTTTGTTTTATTGTTAGGAAACATAAACAGAACAGGCAGAGTAGCCTTCATCCCATTATTTCTAGTGGGAGAGGAGCCCCAGAATGTTCCCCATGATGTTCAGTGGCAGACAAGATAGTCCACTCCAGCCAGCCTTGCATTGGGTCTTTTAGCTGTGTCCATATTCTTGAGACTCAGACCTTTATTGTACCTGAATTCCTATGGCCATTATCAATGGATTCATACCCCCATGACTTTTCTTTTTCATGAGGTCTCACCTCATTATTCTATGTTTTGATATCATAATAAGCAGCAGGCATCTTCGAGGCTCCTTTCTTGCTTCTATTTTCCCCCTGCACAACCCCCTGGACTTCCTGCACATCAGCCAGCTATCACCAAAATGCTCACTTTCCTGACTGTGTTTCTCCTAAAACAGCTAATCTTTACTTCTTCTTCCTGGCCTTTTGGCTCCTTCTCTTGTGTGGAGTTTTGAGTTAAATTTTTCGAGTTAATATTTAACCTGTGAGATAACTGTTTACAAAATTGTTAGTTGATAGCCAGGAATTTTTTTTCCTGGATTAATATGTTTAAAGTTTAACTTGGTGGAACAGCTCACACACATACAAAATAATAAATACATATGTATATAATTAAAGTATTAACTCTGGGAATTTTGCTGCTATGTTCTCATGACCTAAAATGGGACATTTCTTATAGTCTGGATCAAAGTAAAACCTTGGTTAAGAGTCTGGGAAGTTGACTCTGTGGAAGAATTTAAGCAGAAAAGGGAGCCAGAGTCTACTCCTAAGTGGCAAGTGGCATGCAAATGATAGAAACAGTCCTTTTTTTTTTCTTAAGAAAATGACCTTTATTAATATTATTTTTATTATCACATTCAAAAGAAATTCTTGGGATTCTCTCCAAAAGTGTGTTTGGATATTTTTTGGCTTTGATTATCCTTGTAATATCTTGTGATATTTTCTTGTGTCAGTGACATTTTTATGTGTTACAGCATGGTTGCATCTTAGAGTCAGGTGTGAGGAAAACAGTCTCTGTGTTCAGATACTGCCCTCCACACATGTTTGTAAGTCAAGAAGCAATGTTTTTTTCTCTTGAGATGAAAGGGAACTTTAGCTCCATCTGACATCAGAAGGCAGAGTACTGGTAGACCTAGAATATATCTTGTCTACTTAAAGGAGGGGGTTTGCTGTGGGTAAGGGGAACAACCTAGCACAGAAAAGATAATCAAGTTAGTTTAATTCACTTGGAAATGGCTTTTATATTTACTTCTTGCCATGTAGTCCTCAAGGAACAATTGTTTGAAGAAACGGGGTGGAGTGATTCAGTGGATCTAGTAGACCTATATGATGTTGCATATATGTGAGTTTCAAGTTCAGTACGGAAGTTTCTGAAACTCTGTGCCTTTGAAAACACTCCTTGTCATCACTGTGTTTTGACATAGTGGCAAAAAACTCTGCTTTTGCCTATCTGTAGAAATCTGTCTATTTAGCAGATTTTTAGATAAATGATCACTTACAAATTTTCAAAAGTAGTTAATAAATTTTGCCATGAGATATGTAGAATAAAAAGCTTAAAGCCAAACCAAGAATAAAATTTCCGACTCTTTTTTGCATATCAAAGTCATAAAATCAGACCATCAAAATCTGGATATCTCACAAGCCCCTTCTGAGAGTCCATTGTTTTTTCAAATATACTATGTTTATCCCAGTTCAGAAATAGGAATGAATTACTAGTAACAGATTTCAAATGTGATGAGATTTCCATAGGCTTAAGTACCCTGTAAGAAAGGAGGAATATTGAAAAGAGGAGTATCCCAAAAAATAGTCACAGTTTCAAGAAGGAAAAGAAGGGGCTTTCTGTATTAAATTGTTGCTGAGAAGTTGAGTCAGACGGAAATTAAAATGTGACCATTGCATTTGGCAACAGTAGACATGGTAGAGTGGAACAGATAAAAGCCTGATTGGAATAGATTGAGAAAAGAATAGAATGTGAAGATATGGTAATAGCTAATATGGACAATTTTTCTAATAAATTTTTTTATGAAAGGAAGAATCAAATTCGGGGTGAACTGGAGAGAGACTTGGGATTGAAAGAATATCATATAAATGCATGGTAGGTTTTGTTTCTGTTTTTGTTTTTCTTGTTTGGCATTTTATTTATCTCCTTCCCCAGTGGAAAAGCAACATGAACAAGAAGCATAGACTCAAATCTTTAGTAGAAAGAAACATGGAAAAGGCAAAATCCATCTGGTAAAATGTAAAAGGGACAGGCTCAGATTCAATAGATCTTGGTCTACTTAAAGTTCTACTAGCTACTGGCAATGTGAACCAAAATAACCTTTCTGTGGCTATCAGTTTGCTTATTTACTGATACCATCTAAAGTTCCTTTATGATTCTTCCTACCATGTTCTGCTCTACATACACCTCCCCTGTAGGCTTTTGTTTTGTTTTGTTTATTCTCCTTGCTCTTCAGTGAATACCCTCCCACTTTTTTCATTTCTGGGCCACGTTTCCATTATTTTCTTTTCTGTCCATTCCACTTTCCTCAGAACTTTCAGGTATGGCCACCCCTCTAAATGTTTGCATTTCTTTATAATACAGAACCAAGTACAGAAGGGATGAAAGTCTATGTTAAGTTCGCAGGAAAAAACAATCCCATACCAAAACATTTTGCCAGACTGGTAAAATTACATTTCAAACAACTCATGAAAAATCAACTCTGTAACCACAATGGCCAGTGTTAGCAGTGGAAACCTCTTCATAATATCTTGTCATTTGGGCTTACAAGCTTTTAAAACCAGAGAATGGAAAGGGAAGAGCAAAAAGGTAGGAGGCAAATATGGCAAACGGGAAGTGGGAGAAGATATGGCATAGGAGGGGTACAAGTGTTGCTTAGTGTAGGCCCTGCAGACCAAAAATTATTGTGTTTCTAACACTATTGATTTTTTTCAGCAGCTGATATTTCAATCTGGGTGCAGTGTGTCTGTGAGTCTACGCACACTGTCAAGAAGAAATATGATAGTGTCTTAAAAGATTAATAATATCGCTGGTCCTCTGGAGGCCTGTCTTAATTCACTGGCCTGTTCCCTGGCATGTACTGTAATTTATCTAGTCTGATTTGAATAGCAAATGGCAATCGGCTGCCATTAGGGAAATGGGCATCATTCTTATTGATCCAGCATGGGCTGGATTTTATTTAAGGAGAACTGCAAAATGTTATTACCTTCAGGAGGAGAAACTGAAAAGGGAGCTTTTCCCGTGCGTATTTTGGAAATATTCTACCTTAAAAAGGGGGGAATGGATTGTGGATTTAGGAGAACAGAGGAAGATTATCATCCTATTGTGTGAAAAGGGACATGTACAGGCTGTTTACAGCATAATTGTTTACCAGCAGGGAAGAGTGCTCATGATTATGAGAAAGAGGCCACGGGTCTCAGAGGTTAGAATAGGGGAAAGATAGTCTGACCTCTTCCAGTCCAAATTTATGTAAAGCCTCTACTTCCTCAGAATCCATTTGTCAGTCTGTAAAATGGGCTAAAATAATCTACTAGCAATGTGTAAGGTTTGTTTAACATTTGTTCCACATCCTGGGAGTCTTGGATAAAGGATGTTATAGAATTAAAAAACACATGCACAAAGATCTTATTTAATATTGTGCATGTTGGGGTTAGTGTTCAATATTTATTATTGCTCATCTTTCAACATTCTGGAAGGGACAAGTTATGCGCTGAGTGAAGCAAGACACACTAGCCTCATAATTCTCATTAACCATTACTATATCTCTCAGGTTAACATTGCATATATTGACTTTAACGTTCACCTGTTAGGGACAGATGTAAACCTGCACTTTTACCCTGTTTTACTGAATCAAGGAAAGCTGACAGTGTTATAACAGCAAATGTGGGAGACAGACGGGACTTTCTGCCTACCCCATACTCTCATTGCTGCAGGAATAGGAGCTGAATGTACCATTTCTATCAGAGCTTGATGGGCATTTCCTGTGAAGAAGCACGCACATACCTTATCCCTAACCTTCCTTAAAAGCCCCAGGAGGGGAATATAACAAAGGTGGCTAGAGGAAGGGACTCATTGCTACTGAAATTCTTCTTCATTCCACCTCGGGTTGTTAGGGAAAGAAACGATAATGTGCTACAGGAAATGGCCAAGTATAAAAGCAATAAAATAAATTGAAAATGACTTTGTTTTTTTGAGCGGCAGTAATTGCTATATGTTGTGATGTTTGCATAAGGAATTAGTTAATGTGTAGCAGAATGGCATGTGATACTTTTTATTTGCTTGATGACTATAGTCTCTGAGTGAATGACTTATTAAGGTTAATAAAGAAAAATTTGCTTGTGACTTGTAATGATCCAATTGCTAGAATTTAGCATCCCCTTATGCATTGTTGCCTAAAGGGGAGAAGGAAAAAAACCTACACACATTAATGGCCGACTGGCTATGATTTTTTTTATAGTGGTGAACAAACAATGTCTTCTAAATTGTTGGTCTGTCTATCTTTCTGCCTGCCTGGGCAGGAACGTTATGGCTTTCTTAATTCTCCTGTGTGATTTATCATCCTAAATTCATTGTTTTGCATAACTCTGCTCAAAATGAAGAAATGTCATTATTTTGCAGCGAAAAAGTTGTCATTTGCATAATGCCTGCCATTAATTATTGTGAGACTAATGCAGTTGTTGATATTTTTAGGGCACAGTGGTACAGCCTGCACCTTGTATAATGTCATTCTGAAAACATTGGTAGTTAATAGGTGCCACAACATTGCACAAATGGAAAAGAAGATGATGAAGAAGAAGGGGACACAATGGAACAGGCTGTGATCTTTATTTAGCTTTTTTTTTTTTCCTGAAATGCTTGGTGAGAGAAGACTATAAAAGGAAGCGAATAGAGCAGGAAGCTGTGACATCCAAGAGAACAAAGGGATTGAAAAGCAGAGGTTTTCTATTTAGGCTGAATTAGTGTAATCTGGGCTTCAGCCAGTTTAATGGAGGAAGTCATGTCTCCTCTGTTTTGGCTTACCTACATAACCAAAGCCTTGAACAGAATGTAGAGTTGGGCTTTTTAAAACAATGAGTTAGAATAAGGTTTTGCTCTGAAACATGTTCATCTCATGGAAGAATTCTCTTAGCTGGGCACTTGGCCAAAGTTAAGAGGACATACCATGGTTTCATGGAAGAGAGAGCTGAAGACTATGATATTCAGATTTGGATTGATCTCTTTTCTGTACTTCACTTATTTCAGTATTTCTTTCTAGGATGATAGCTGTCCTTTCCTCTAAAAAGCAAAGGAATACAGTAGTAGCATACTAGAGTGACATTTTTTTTCTCTCTATTCTTTTCAGTAGGGCTAACTTTTGCCTCTGATTCTTTAGGGAATGCACCTACCAAGGCTTCCTATTACCTATTTCACAGGTAAATGAAAGTCAGTTATAAAAATTCGATCAGAGATGAAACTCATTACACTGAGTCTGGGAAGCATAAATATTACAAATGTAGGTAACTGTTGATCTTTTTAGTCATGGGAGCTTAAAAAATTAGACACACATCAAGTAGAATTTTTCTCCTAATTTCACTGTTTCATGTATATTATAAATTTAGATATTTCTTTTTTATCATTAAATTTAAAAGACATAAAAGAAATGTAGTCTCAAAAGTAGGTCTGGTTACTAAGACTGACCAGAGATACTTTGAAAGAAGGTATTACCCTTCAATGTTTGAAGCCTGGCATTGTAATCTCTTTGGAAAATGCAACATTTTTCAGACTCTAATCCAGATTGCAATGGCTATTCTGTGCCCAAAGACCAACTACTATTTTGGAGCTCTCTTAAAGCCAGATGATGCCTTGAGGGGGCCATCAGGACCATAAGGAGACCACAGGGGACTCTCTCAGTTTGTCTTATAATAAATATGTAGGCAGAATTAGGGCTGGGATAGTTTTGTAGATTTTGCATCAGTTTTGGAGTTTAATCTTCATGTGTAATGTGTTCAGTTTTGGAATATGTAAAAAGCCGGCATTCTCAGTTATAAAAATTTTAATTTCTGGGTTAGGAAATTTTAATTCTGCGGGGAATTATGACACTTGAGGTTGTAAAAAACAGATGAGCTCATGCGCCAATTGAGACTCATCTCCATTGCTGCTTCTCACTTTTCCCTTTCTTCTGAAAAAAAGGAAATTGTCTTAACACCCCAAATTAATGTCTGACTATAATAAAATCAATATAAGCATACAATTTAAAAATGTGTGTAAGAAGTCCAACATCTGGGGAAATGAAGAGAAAATGAAACATGGGACTTGTACTTTATATGTTGTACTAGTACAGAATGATTAATTCTTAATCCTCTTATAGCCTAGTAATGCCTAGTTATCCATGATATATTATACATGTACCTATAGATCCTACGTATAAATAAATCTGAATATCTAATCATTAACTTAGCAGGTTATATCATTATTAGGGTGACCAACTTGTCCTGACTAGCCTGGAGCTTTCTCTGTTTCAACAGGGAAAAGCTCACATCCCTCCTCAGTCTTGGAGAAACTAAGGCAGTTAGTACTATAACCATGATGGATACTTGCAAGACATATTGATCTAATAGTTACATTATATATTTTGTCATCTCTTCTATTGCTTCTTATATTTGAAAAGCCTTTGATTTCATTAACAAACTGCTATATCCTTTTATTTAGTTAACAAATTGAGCCCTTTAGTGAACAAACTGAACTTTATTTTATAACATTACTTTGCTAAAGCATTTTACGTAACTATAAAAGAAGTTGAGTAAAGAAGTGTAGATTTTCATGCATTAAGTTTCTAGCACTTTGATCATGTATACTCTGGAAAGTAGCAGTCTCATAATAAATAATCACCTTCAAATCTGATCCCCTGTGGAACTAATTTTAGAGCTCAAGTCTTACGTAGAAACAGGGTAGAAATCCATATGTTAGCTGGCATGATTTTCATCACCTAACATATGATAATCACGTCAGACTGGCATTCTTTAACACTGATTACTGCCAGGACTTCTAACTTCTCTATGCTTTGCTTTGGAGTTTTTCTTCCTTTTACATCCAGCACTGTACTAAGAACTTGGGATTCAAGATGGATAAGACATGGCCCTTCACAATGAGTTTTTCAATCTAATCTATGAAGGAAAATTGCAAGAATGAATTTTATATAGCATATGTCATCAAAGCTTAAACATAGAAGAATAGCACTTAGAATGTTGTTGTTTGCTTCATGGATTAGCTTGCTCATCTGTTTAATAAACATTTATTGAAGCTCTACTGTCTGCGCAGCAATGTTCTTAACATTGTGGATACAAAGATGAACTATACTTGGAACTTTCACAAAATAAATAGTATAAAAGGATAGTTCACTCCTCTCCAGATTGGGAGTTCATCAAGCACAAGATTGCCATGTCAGCATTTGATGCCAGTCTAACTTACCAGGACCAGTTGGGCTGGGAAAACGTCTCCTTTATAAACTCAGAGATATTATTTTTAGTTAACTATACAATTTGACTTTACTCCTCCCAAGAACTGTATTATAAAATGTGAGCTGTTGCATGTAGGTGGTTTCCCAGACTGGCCTGTGCAGTCAGATGGAAAGAACAGAGGCCTCTGGGACAATCCAGAGAAGCCACTGCACCATGCAGAATAAAGATTTTCTATTTAAAGTTTATGTGACTGGAATGAGATTTATAAGTACTGGAACACTTTATTCATCTACTTATTCATTCAGTCATTTAATAGCTATCAAGTACCTTAATGTTTCAGATATTATTCTAATTACTGGGAATATAGTGAGAAATTAAACGAAGTTTCCTGTGAAACTTATTTTATACTGGAAGGAGAGGCTGCCAACAATTATGTAAACAAAAATCATCATTTTAAATAATGATCAGATCTAGGAAGAAAATAATGCCTAATAAGGAGGTAGAAAATAGGGATATAGAATTTAGAAAGTGCTATTTGAAATAGGGTAGGTAGGAAATGTCTCACTGAACAGAAGGTATTTGAGCGAAGATTTAAATAATGAGAAGAACCAAATCATGTGGTGACCAGCAGGAAGAGCATTTTAGGGAAAGGGAATGGATATTGTAAAGACTTTGAAGCAGGGACAACTAAGAATGATCATGTAGATAAATCGGAACCAGCTCACATAGGCCATAGTAAAGACTGACAGAAAGCTATAGAGGATTTTTTTTTAAGCATGTATGATCTCATTTATATATTGAAAGAGTTCCATGGCTACACTGTGGAGAACAATCTAACAGGGTCAAGGGTGATATAGGAAGAGCAGGTAGTAGTTATTGTAGTATCCCAGTTATGCAGAGGGTAATGGCAGTGGGAAGGGGATGAAAAGCGGTTCGACTGCATAACTTGAAGGTAGGGCTGACAAAAAAAAGTTACTGAGGGTCTCGATATGGTTTTACATGAGAAAGAAAGACATCAGATGTGATGAATTTCAGGTGTTTCACCTCAGCCACTGGATGAATAGCGGTATCCCATGGAGATAGGAGCCATAGGGGATATGTGGAAATGAGCAGATTTGGGATAATTATGAGTTAGTATTGGAGCAAGTTGAATTTGGAATTCTTTTCCATGTAAAGAGATGTAGTAGGCAGTTGGATTCATGACACAGGAGTTCAGTGGAAGGATTAGGACTGGAGATTCAAGAGCTGATTAATTTCTGCATATGTATTTTCTCTAGAGCATAAGCCTACAGGATATGAGAAATGAACTCTGAGAATTTTTTGGAGGTAAATATACATGTCCCATTTTTTGTAAATATACATGTCCCATTTATTTATGAACATGCAAGTGCTGCTCTTAATTCAGCCTGCTATTTTTTGAAATTCCCTGATATACATTGTAAAGAGCTACCAACAAAACCATATGAACACTTTCTAAGGACACATATGGTTTATGATCATATTGAGATGTAAGACAAACATAAATTATTGTTTCATAATGATGTAAGACTAGAAGTGGGGGAAGACACAGATTCTGTAGTTTAATGCAGGGAAACTCAGTGTGAATTAGTATGGAGGTAAAACTCTAAAGCATTGTTGGAATTAGTGAAGATTTGAACAGGTAGTAAGGAGCAGTCAGGGCATTCAAGATACAAAGCCTTAAGGACACTGTACAAAGACATAGACTAGCTTTCTCTTTATGATGGAGCAAGGCTGGAGAACAAGGACACTGGTCTAGCATGAGCAGAGTGTATGTGTTTGTGAAGTTAAGAGGGATGAATTTATAAAAGTTGTCTAGAGCTAAGGGATTTGAACTTCCCCAGTAGCCCATTGGTTCTCTCCTCTAGTGGTACTTCAGAATCACATTTGGAGCTTAAAATAAAGATGCCCGGATATTACTTCTGGAAGTCCTGATTAAGGCCCTAGCACTTGTATTTTCCACAGGGAGCCTGTTCCAGAACATTTCCCCTTCTTAAAGCTGTAGTTATTTACTAGACTTAATAGTTCTATATGAGTAGTATGTACTGGATTGATAGGTTAGTAGTCTCTCCCTGCACTAGGAGCTCATGGATCTTTACTCCAGTAAATTAAGTATCATGGCTCGGATTTTCTCCACCTCTCTGCCTAAATTTTCCTGGAGTACTAATAAACAGCCTTTCCCTGTTTTAGAACTTAGAACTAACTACCATGGCCTTTTAAGGCTTCCTTTATTTTCTTTCTACTTTATGGTCTCTCTCGCAATTACCTATGGTCAAGTGTGAGTATAGGGATGAGTAAGAACCATGAAAGGGGTGGTGACTCTTACGAAGAACTGTGAGAATGAGAAGTACCATGATTATTTCATCATACACAGCACAGACTGCAGCGAACTAAGCTTCTCCTTAAATTACCAAACCTGTGATGATTTTTCTTGAATGACTGACTCCAAATGCTTTATTTGTTCTCTATAATGTTACTAAGCAGATATAGCTTTGGTGAAATAAACAAAAGAGTGTTAAAATCAAAAATTACAAAAATGTCATGCTGTGGGCTCTAAATAATATAACTAATTGATATTATAGAGACTGAGTTGAAAGCAAAATATAGGACTTAAAGAGAAATAGGTACAGAAGCCCTGTTCAAATTCCTAACATTCCATATTTGTAACTCACAGACAATTGGTGTTTTTTCTGACGAGGAACCTAAGATTAAAACCACAGCGCTAATAAGTTTTTTTATCTCTGAGGTAGAGTATCTTTTATAACTACATAGTTCCAAATACTTAAGATTTTAGAATGCAGCACATACCTCTATAAAAAAAAGGACAAGGAAGACTTCTAGAGACAAAAAAAAAAAATGCCTGCAAAGAATCACTTTTAGACCATTAGATAAGGAAGATTGGTATAGATGAATATTTTAAGTAATATTTTACTATAAAATAAATGTGCTGTTATTATGGAAAAGTTCAAATAAATAAAAATTATTATTATTTTTATTTTTTTTTTAATTTTTTAATTTTTTTTTTTTTTTGAGACGGAGTTTCGCTCTTGTTACCCAGGCTGGAGTGCAATGGCGCGATCTCGGCTCACCGCAACCTCCGCCTCCCGGGTTCAGGCAATTCTCCTGCCCCAGCCTCCTGAGTCGCTGGGATTACAGGCACACGCCACCATGCCCAGCTAATTTTTTTTTTTTGTATTTTTAGTAGAGACGGGGTTTCACCATGTTGACCAGGATGGTCTCGATCTCTTGACCTCGTGATCCACCCGCCTCGGCCTCCCACAGTGCTGGGATTACAGGCTTGAGCCACCGTGCCCGGCCTTAAATAAAAATTATTTATTATTTCTCTACCCAGAAACAACCACTTTTAGTGTTTTCTGGTCTTTTTCCACCTTACATGTACACAGCTGCCACTTCTTAAACAATATTTAACTTAGCAATATTTACTTAAACAATAGATTTTTCCTGTACATATGCTATTGGTCATATGTCTTTTCACTTAACAATATTCCAAAAACACTTACTGCTGTCATTACCTGGTATCTAAAATATGATTTTTTAAACTGCATACTATTTAAGTCTAAGAATGTACTATCATTTATTTAATCAACTCTATTGTCAGTCAAGGTTTCCAGTCTTTCACAATTACAAATAATGCCATGGTAAACATTCGTGCTTCTAAATCTTTGTGTAGATCTTTGAGTATTTCCTTTAGATGCATTCCTAGAGGTGAGATTTCTAGGTCAAGAGTCTTCATATATTTTTAAATTTTTAGTGTATATTGCTGAGATGCCCTCCAGAGCATTTTGCCAGTTTTATTTTTTCTGTGGTAACATCTTAAAGTTTTCTTCCAAAAGGGACTTGATTCAAAGCCATGCTATTGCTTTTCTCTGAGCCCTTTCTGGTCCGCCAGTTGTAGCAGATTTAATTTAACTCTTACCTTTAGGTTTACACTTCGAGTAACCAAAACATTTTTGTAGTCATTTTTGCTGCAAATGAGACAGTTGACAGAATATAAATTGACAGTGAAATTAGATTGTGTTTTTTTTTTCTTCTTTTGCACGCTCTGAACAAGCATTCTGCTTATACTGGATAACAAACAAATAGAAAAAACCTTACCTCTCTTACTTGTCCTAATTGAGCACCCACAATGCATTAGGCATTGAACTGAACATGAAGGAGATATGATTCCTGCTTTCTGAGACTTTACAATTCCAAGCACCACGATCTATATGGTACAATATAAGTTTTGGGCTTCTAGGACAATGCCTTGTGGTAAAAGTATTTAAGATATATAGTGCAAGCAGACTACAGGATCCCTGTGATCCACACATGCAGGTGGATTGTGTGCATCAGTTTTGATATCTATGGAATCTGAGAGATGGAAAAGACATACTTCTTTTAACTCCAGAATAATATAGAGAACTCAGATTCCTGCCCAGACAAATAGGGATAAGTTTTAGACTGGAAATAGGAGATGGACTGTGGGGAGAAAAAAAAAATCTTCTAGTTCCCACTTCTTCCACTGTGTCCCCTCCAGGGGACACTCATAGGTCAGGGTCCTACATAACAGTAGCTTTGAGTTCCTGACGTTTTCAAAACTGCTATAGGGAAAGGGTCTGACATGTATATGAAGGCTATTTTCTTGTGAAGATAATGGGAGAATATTTGAAATTGGGACTCTTGTGAAAAATCAGAAAGGTTGCCAGTGTACCTAGGCCTTCCCGTTGTGGAGTACTGTGGTGGAGTTTGTCATGCTGATGGGAGGTGTGACTGGGGGTAGGGAATTACTTGACGGAGAATTAGAGTGAGAGCTCCTGTCCCATTGCTTAAACTGAAAAGGATTTCTGACACATATTTAGTTAGCAAAAATGGTTGTGAGTTAGTGGGACAATTGTAACACTGACATAAAAATTCCAGATAGTCCTTCTGAATAGATATATACACATTTAGAAAATGCATTATAAATGACATATAGCAAAAATATAAACAAGCCATTTAATAACATTTTAATGCTTGATTCTGATCTCTTAATTAAAATGTGCATAAAAGAAAACAATGGTGGAACATCTGTGTGTGTTATTGGGATAGCAGGATTTATGCTGCACCCTGGGCTTTTTGTTTGCTTCTCAGTGTGTGTGAATGTGGGTGGGTTTCCTCTTTGAGACACAGTTACCCGTTTGAGCCCCACAGGGTCTGTATTCTACCCACCTTCTCTTGACTGTAGTTGCATCCCCTTTATTCCCCTCTTATTTAAAATATTGTATGCTTGTTCTTTGCTTAAATTAAACTACTCTCATCATTTGATCTGAAAGCTACTCTTTACCCCACCCCTCTAACCTGAAACCCTGACCTAACCCTGACTCACCCTTGTTATCTCAGCAGATGTACATAGCATTACCTAATGTTTTAGCCTCAGTGAATAATCTCAGAGCTTTGGGGAAAGTGTGGCCCTTTGTATCTGTGACCTTGCAGCAGTTTTTCCTTAGCTGGACACTGGGATTCAGAAGTTAAAGACAGAAATTCTACTAACCGCTGCTGGTTATTTCTTTATTATTGTTATCGATTTGGAGGATGTATCTCTGAACCCCATTTTGCCCAACTGTTAAATGAGGGTAACAGCAATCACAAAAGTCAAGGGTTATTAAGTGCTTTAAAATCACTGAAATTGTTATACTATGATATGCTTTTATTTTTACTTCTACACGGATCACATGTGATCACCAAAAAGTTTGTCTTTTATTAAAACAGCAGAAAAAATACCTCACATCTTCTCTTACTCCCAGATTTATGTATCATTTATACAAGAGAAAGTCACATACAAATAGCCTTCTTAAACATATAATAATTAATATTTAATGCCCCTTTTTATGAGGGGGACTTTGTGCTGAGATATCTCTAATCCTCACAATGTTCCTGCAAAATAGGTGGTTTTATTCTTTGTTCCACAGGTGATGAAAATGAGATTTCAGAACCATTTAAGTGATATGCCTAAAGCTTTATTGTTTATTGGATGGAATAAATAAACTCAAACTCAAGTCTGTCTCTCTCTCTTTCTCCACATCATATTCTTCCTATAATATCGCGCCCTATAAGGGAGTATGGTAGCTCCCATTTCCTATAGGCCATGGCTAGATGGTGTTATGAAAGAGTTAAGTAAAATATGCCATTTGTGACAAATGCCTGAAACTTGTTTTTATAACTAGGATTTAATTCACAAATGAAGAGTAATTGTCAATATGTCACAGATGAAGAGCTGCATGTATGGATCAGTATAATTTCTGTTCTTTGGCTTATGGATGCAGTATGCCCCAGGGAGTTTCACAGATCCACATGACATCTCTCAGTGCTGGGTTCTGTGTTAGCCAGCCAAAGTGTAAAATTCCTGTATGTTGGGATTGCTCACAACTGGTTACTATCTGAAGAGATTTGTATAAAACTACCTACCATATGTAGACTTAGTTTCTTTTCTGAATTTATTCTTAACACTTGAGTGGGGAAAAGTACCAAATTTTGATACTGGCTTTGTTTTATTCAATGGGTGTTTGTTTTTGGAAGTGTTGCACCAAAAGAAAAAGAAGTAGTGGGTGCAGTTCTTTCTTCCTTTTGCTGTTCTCTCTTTGCCTTCTTGTCCTAATTCCAATCTGATTCAATATTATCAGTTTGCTATAATCCTTTGCAAAAGACATAAAGTGTTCATGGACTGGAAATTATTAAGGCCTTAAATCACATCACACTATCACTGGAGTAATTTTTTGTTGGGGAAGGGAAATTTTGCATATTTCAGTTGCCTACTATAGTAGTAGAAAGAGCATCTGTCTAGCAGGCAGAGACTTGGGTAAAACTTCCAACTCTGGCTCCAGAAAGCTGTAAATTCTTTGCTGTTCACCTTAGTATCCCCGACTCCTCATCACTAAAATGAGTGAGTTAGAATGCATTATCTTGATTTAGTTATATAGTTTGGCCTTCAAAAGATTTTTCTCCTTCTCAAAGTAGTCTATGACATGTCACTCAACAGTGCGTACGTCTCAAAGGCCAACAGCCAAGTACGGCAGACAGGGCTGTTGTTAAGCTATTCTTTTCCCTATGTAACTATGTTTGCATGTGCATTTATGTTCTTTATATATTTGTCATGTGTCTGAATATTTATGCACCTGCATGGTTGTTGAAGTAAGCACACTAGCATACATTCATACATTTGTGTGGGTATGTGTGTTTATATATAACCTATATATATACAGTATGTGTGTATATATATAAATATATGTCTGTGTGTATGAGAAACAGATGCACTGTAGGCAGATAAAGCAGATAAATATAGATCCAAATAGAAGCATAAGCATATAAATATAGACGTTATATAGAGTGAAAGCAAGCAAATCAGCACCATTTCATTATTGAAGTCTTTGTAATGAAAGAGTTGGAAATCAGTAACTGACATTGAAATTATTGACTGAATGACACTGTCATATCAGAAGACACAGTGTAAGGTAAGAAAATAACCTTTCTTTCAACTTTGAGGAGAAATTAGCAGAAAGATTTATTACTGTTAATTATTTGATTTAGGAAAGTTTTTAGGTGATATGTAGTGTTGTGTTTTTAAAAGTACAGAAATGTCACCTTTTCTAAAAATACTCCCATACAACAAAAAATAAATAAGAAAAGAAAATCTATTCCAGTCTTACAAAAAGATTTGGCAAATGTAACACCTGGATCCCTTTTGTCCACAGGCTGTGATTTGCAACTCTTGCCTATTTCTAGATAGAGAAAGATGAGTTGGTTTCATTCTACATTATTTTCTACAAGCCCCTTTGAAGTCTTTAAGGAAACTCACCTAAAGGAGATATTTTGAAGGCCCAGGCTAAAGTGACCATTGTTACGTTATTGTCATGGGGACGCTTGCAATTGTCTTTAGTGAGTGTGTTGTGTGAGTAAAACTGGGCTTCCATCTGTTACTTTCATATCACTGTCTGTTTTTACCAGTCAAAATAATTGGTTGGGAGTTTTTGCTTTATTTTATTTTGTTTTAGTGAGGGGGGTATTGTGAGTTATTTCTAGCTGGCTAATTTACTTTTTAATGTTGCAAGTTATATCTTGCTCACGTGTTTGAATGCTATTTGGAAAAAAAAAAGTAGTGCCTCCTTTTTCCCTCTCTAAACCTCATCTATTTCCGTAACAGAGCATATCTCTTCTTCAGCTTTGTTATAGGCACATTCAAGGAAGCTAAAATTTGAAGAAATTCCTTGAAATGTACAAATACAAAGCCTCCTTTCTCCCGGTACCACAAAACTGTCAAAGTTGTTGCAATTGCTCTTTGTCTTAGTCTGCCATTGCTTTTCCTTACAGGGATGAGAGAAAAGGGTCGAGAATATGTGTTTCTCCTAACTTCGGCTCCAAATCAGAGTTTAGACTTGAGGGAAAAAAGGAGGGAAGGGCAAAGCAGTAAAGACTCGTTGAATATTAAGAAATCAAATTGGTGCTTCCTGAAGAACTGTTCATTCTTCTTCTCTCAAATCTGGCTTTAGTTACTTTGTTGTTAAGTTCTTCACCAAATTATGATTTAAAAATATTTTTAAAGAGTGCCTCAGTGGTCTTGAGGATCACACACACACACTCTCTCTCTAACACACACACACACACACACACACACGTACATGTAAGATTCATCCAAAAAAACTGCGTTTTGTGAATAAAATGGAGTATGCTT
The DNA here is from genome assembly GCF_009761245.1 of Sapajus apella. Classification (NCBI taxonomy): domain Eukaryota; kingdom Metazoa; phylum Chordata; class Mammalia; order Primates; family Cebidae; genus Sapajus; species Sapajus apella. The sequence continues at coordinate 6,377,014 of NW_022436980.1, forward strand.
TTCAATTTATAAAGAATACTTAATGTAATGTATAATGGCATAGTCTACAGCATTTCAGACTACAGATTTTTTTTTTAATTTCTATTACTTACCTGATGAGCTCTAATGTTAACTTGAACAAGTATTTATTTTTAGTATGTTATAGTATATCTACATAAAACGATTCAGCAAAGATTTTAGAAAAATAATCACTTGCCGAAATAACATAGCAAAACTCCTTTATCTTTACACATACATGCACACACATAACCACACACACACAGTTTAGACTAAAGCACTATGTCCCATTTCGCTTAAAAAGTGTTTTAGGGAATTCAGTGATAGACTGGATACAGAAAATGTGGCACATATACATCATGGAATACTATGCAGCCATAAAAAAGGATGGGCTCATGTCCTTTGCAGGGACATGGATGAAGCTGGAAACCATTATTTTCAGCAAACTAACACAAGAGCAGAAAACCAAACACCGTTATGTTCTCATTCATAAGTGGGAGTTGAACAATGAGAACACAAGGACACAGAGAGGGGAACATCACACACTGGGGCCTGTTGCGGGGCAGGGGGGCGGGGTGAGGGATAGCATTAGGGTAAATACCTAATGTAGATGATGGGTTGATGGGTGCAGCAAACCACCATGTCACATGTATACCTGTGTAACAAACCTGCACATTCTGCATGTATAGCCCAGAACTTAAAGCATAATTTAAAAAATATATTTAGGATTAGACTTCTGAGGGAGGTATGTATATACACATATTCCTCTTTTCTTGTTCTTTGTTTCCTTTTCTCCTGGTGTAACATATTTACTGTTTAGCTTTTGTCAAGTACTTTATAATAATTACCAGAAATTTTGGCAACAACAAAAAAATTTGCTGTTGTATTTGTGTGTATTTATATGTTTATATGCACATAGACACACACACACACACACACACACACACACACACATCCAGATTGAAATGTTAATGTTGTATTAATCATCTGATTTTTTTGTGGGAGGAGGTTTGAGACATGGTCTTGTTCTGTTACCCAGGCTGGAATGCAGTAGCACAATCATGGCTAACTGCAGCCTTGGTCTCCTGGGCTCAGTCAGTCCTCAGCCTCAGCCTCCAGAGTTGCTGGGACTACAGGCACGTGCCACCAGCTCCACTAATTTTTTTTTTTTGGCTTTGTTTTGTACAGATCAGGTTCCACTATGTTGCCCAGGCTGGTCTTGAACTCCTGGGCTCAAGCCTTGCAGCCACCTCAGCTTCCCAAAGTGCTGGGATTATAGTCATCTTGCCTAGCCAATCATCTGATTTTTTTATGCATTATACTTTAAATTTTTCTAGTATAAATCTTTAAAAGAATTTTTGTAAACATTCAAATGTCTGATCTCATTTAAAGGTTTCTAGGAGATTGTACATTTCCTTATCTAAGACAAAACATTTTCCAAATATGCATTTGGATATTTGCATTTGAATAAACAGCGATTTATCAGAGCCAAGAGCAAAGCAAGAATCTCTTTTTAGGAGTCATTCACCCTTTCTACCTCCTATTTGGAGCATGAGGTAGCTCTAATCACAGGCATGGAGAATTTTATTTTTTTCAGTTAGATGGTTCCGTATTCTGTTCCTGGTGTTGCAGTGCATTGCAGTGCATATGGACCGGGGAGTCAAACGGATCTTGGTTCAAACCTCACTTCACAACATTTAAATTAGCTGTGTTTCCTTAGGCAGGTTAGCTAACAGCTCTTTAACTATGTTGCTAATCTATAAAACATGGGCAAATGCTACTTCACAGCAGGTTTGTATTACATGAAATAATATTAATGGAATATATGTCATGTAGTATGTATTCAGTAAATACCACTTTCCTCTGGCCTGTTAATTTTAATATATAGCTATGATTTCCTCCCCAGTCCCTCTACGCTATGGTGGCACATAGCATTACACTGTAGCTATCCAATATTGTAGACAATGCTAAAGAAATAGGAGCAAGGGATTTTAGAAATTATTGATTATCTAATACGAACCCTGAGAATGAGCTTATGAGGAAAGAAATCTAAGGAAACCATCAGAAATTCCTGTTTCCTATCATTTTAATTGTAATGTTTCCTACAATAATGAGTTGGCAAACAGAAGTGGGACACTTTTCAACAAAGTGTTGCTGAAATCCTATTCACATCAATACAGTGGAATGGAGTGATGTACATTAAGCTTTATGAAATAATAGAAAATCCTTTTATTGTCCATTCATATGCCAGGTTAATGTGCTTCATTCCACAGTGGCTGCTGCTCACCTTGGCTCACTCTAGATTAAGCTCATTGATTAGCTACCCTTTTTAGGAGAAGGGTCAGAATATAACTCTCATTGAAAGTGTAAATAATTGCTATATATTTTCTTTTTTAAGGAATAGGAGGGGGGAAACAACTCCCACTCTAAGATACTTGGAGCTGCATTTCACCCTAGAGCTGATAATTTTAGTTGAATTACAAACCCCATAAGCATAAGGTTTATAATGGAAACAATGACCCAATCTTAATTACAATGATTTTGGCAGCAATGTCCCTGCTATCCAGAGACTACATTCTCATGTTAGAGGACTCTTTTAACCTCCTCAGAGTTCATTTTCTGTGTAAGTACAATTTTAGTGTGCAGGTCTTTCTGACTTTTTTTTTTTTTTTTTTTCGGAATTGAGAGAGTTTGACCACGTTAAGCTGCTGAGAGATTTCTCTGGGTCTCCTCCTGCTGTGCCATTAACAGTCTCAAATATCTGTAATGTAGAATGGAAAGAAAGAAAAGGGAAACGAAAGGTGTCCTAGTGTTGTGGAAAAATGAGTGGTCTGGAGATCATGAGCCTTTGCTCTCTATCTTTGATGAAATACTTTGAAATTCAAGGCCCTGGTTTTCATACTGATAATATGGAGGTCTCCATGCTGTAACTTTCTATAGGGAAGCCTACAGCTGTAGTTTACTCTGTTTGTCAAAATCTTATTGCAGTTTTGTTTTAAATATAAACCAAATGCCTATTTACTGTAATAATACTAAATTTACACGTTTTTCTTCCTTTATAATTTCTGAGGATATCACATTACAAGGAAATGATTTCTATGAGGAACAAGAATAAATAAAAGTTTGATAAACAGAAGAAAAGGGAGAGAGAAGGAAGAATATGAAGTCAGGAAGGGCCATATATGAACTAGACACAGAGTGGAGGTGAGAGGACAGGAGGCAAAGACTCTAAAGAGTCAAAAATTAAGACAAGGAAAAGGAGAAGCAGCAATTTAAACAGTAGGCTCACATTTAAGATTTTTAAAAAAAGTATAAGATAGCTTTGAGGTGAACATTTTACATAATGTAAGAATTCCTTGTCTTATAAAAGAATCCTTTGAAATCTTCCCCTATGGCATTTAAAATAAGATTGAATTTATACAACTTTGATTTAGTCTGTGCTATGAAAAAAATGAACTTTGAGCTTTAGATACTAGTCCCAGCTCTGCCTCAAAATATATGCCTTTGGGAAAATTAATTCTGAGCCTCAGAATCTTCATATATAAAATGAAGTAGGACAGGCAAGTTCTCATCCACTTTTCAGAATCACGAAATGAAAGAGCACATGGAGCGATTTTGTTGACATACTGCCAGGATGCTTATTGAAGTAAGTTGCTGAATTCGATTACACTAAATAGATGACCAAAGTTAGAGGGGGAAAAAAAACTTTTTAAAGGTTTTGACTAAGATCTACATGTTTAGTCCTACAGAATTAACAAGATGGCAGCCCTATTTTTAAAAAGAATATACCTACTATTGTGGAACATGCTTTTAGTTGAATCTTCCACTGGAATTTTTGAGAAATTGTAGCTGCAATTTTATTCTAAAGGTCTTATCCTCCAATTAACTGAAAGGTGGCGTTTTTGACTTTCTAAGCCAGAATTAATTTTTTTCTAAAAAAAAAAAAAAAAAAAGAAAGCAAAGAAAACTCCTGTTTAACCAAGAAAATGGAAATCAGTACATTCTTGGTTGTCCTTCTGGTAATTTAAATTTGTGTAACCTAATCAAAACTCAACCTGCCTTGCCCTTCAACAAAAAGCCATATTGTCTTCCATTACTAAATGGCTACATTTGTCTCAGTATTTTTTAAAAGATGAATTACGTTGATATCCCATGACTTTTTCTTTAGAATGTGTCCATGGAAATTAAAATGGACTTTTCTGTGCCCAAGACTGAAATGAAAGACAGCCCAAAAGGGCTGGTGGAAATGAACACAAAACTTTGCTGATGTTATCAGTATTATAATTTTTGTTAAGCTTTTTCCTAATAAAATGGAACTGAAGTCAACTGACCCCTAAATAACTGCCTGATATTTCTTTTACAGTATTATTTTTTCTGCAGATAGATGATAGTGCAATAGAGCCTCAGATTTCTTGTAAAACATTGGAATATATTTTGAGGCCTTTTTAATGCACTCTTTCTACAGAGATATTTCTCCCATAATCACTTTTCATTTTCAATAAATATTTGCTGAGTAAAAGAAATGTGCCAAGCACCATGGTAAGTTCTTTTCAGATGGCTGAAAAGGACTGGATGACTAGAAACCCCAACTCTTGTTCTTTCCTTTGGATAACCTCCCGTGATTTTCCCAGTCATCATTTGCAAATACACATTGAGGGAGAACACAAGTTCCCTGCCCAGCTCTTGAGCTGATTGCTAAATAAAGAGAACTACTCTTTCTTACCTTAGTGGTTGTTCTCAGCCATAGAAGGGCACTCAGGTACAGGAAGGACTTGTACCTAACAGCAGAAACAACGTCACCCTTTCTTTCTAGCTCCTGCTTTGGGAATTCGTTATATGGCATGGGAAGCAGTGAGCAGCCTTGAGAGACCAAGAATGCCTGTAATCCACCCAAACAAAAGTTAAAGGCTCTCCATAGACATAAGAAATTATTTAAATTTCTTTATGAATATTTTTCCTCAGTTTAGCATTCTTCCTCATTTTGCCTGTTTCTCTTTTATTCTCCTATATTGGGCTGTTTTGTTCAGCCAAACAATTTGTGGCATGTCTGTTTTCAAAGTAAAATAGTGATCTATTTAAAGATTTCTAAATGTGTTCTTTATGTATTTTTAAAGGAGATGGGTAAAATAGAATGTATTTCTCTTCACCCTGATGATATTGCCATGGTATATTTCAAAAATTATTTTTGACTGGGTGAGCCAGTAGGACCAAAGCAATGGTGATCATGAATACAGATTCACAAATACGTAGAGAGAATCATAAATAGCTGCATATGGGGGAGTCTGACAGTTTAGTGAAATTGCTTTGAAGTAATTTGACACATTAGTACTTTCAGACATTCACCTGCCAGTAATCCTTATTAGAAATAGGATTAGAATATTGGGGTCACCAGCTCAAGACCATTTTTTGTGAAAGCTGAACAATAACCAAAAGTCAGAGCTAAAGGAAATAAAAATGAACCTATTCCAGTCATTAGAACTGTTTCTCTGAATAAGCTCTTTCTCCCTCCACTTTGTTCCTTTTTTTTTCTCTCCCTATTTCTCCTTTTCTCATTTTCCTCCCTCCCTCTCCTGCTCCTTTCTTTTTAGTGTTCTGAATTCATTAGATGGCATAGTGTAAATCAATAGTAAACGCTAACCGCCTACTCTGTACTCAGTTACGCAACATCACTTAACCGGTACACAGAGACAAAAAGGGAAAAAGCACACACAGCCTTTACATTCAAAAGCTCTTGCATAATTTTACTTTTCCACAGCCAAAAAGAAAAAAAAAGGAAATAACAGATGGAGAAACTTACAGTTTTTTTTTTCTCTTTTCTCAGACTGTTAGAAGGGAGTTAGTTAACATCCATGGCCCTTTCTAGTTGCCCTAGGCTGCAGCAAAATGTCCTATAATTGTCAGCACCTTAAATGGCTTTAAACAAGACATCGTGACCTGTATGTTGGGTTAACTTTCCAGGTAATATAACTTATTTTGAGATGTTTTGACTTCGTTTTTACTTATTTTGTGAAAAACCAACAACATTTAAAGTATGAAATGAATTTTAAAATAGAGTATAAGGAAGACGGGTGTGTGTGTGTTTGTGTGTTTTCACTTGAAATGTATCCTGATGTAATATTTATGTAAAAAAGCCAGTTATATAAACCCATCTTTCTCTGGCTTTTTACTTTGGGAACTATATAAAGCTCTAATGCTTTTTGGTTGGCTTTTTTTTTTTTTTTTTTGACAAAGTACATTCAAACCCCAAAGTCTTAATGAAAGAGAAAACATCTAGATGCTACAACAGAGACAGTCAATTCAGGCTTTCTATAGAATTCATCATCTAAAAAAAAGCTTTATTTAAGAACGAATAGTTTCTGTAATTCTTATTTAGAACTTTCTGTCACATTTCTCCCTGGAACACCTTTGGATTCATTGTACTGCCTTTCTTAATGTCTCAAATGTACAATAAGTCTCCTCTCTCTTTCCTTCTCTCGCCTGCTCTCTCTCTCTGTAGCCCGTTCCCACACTGCCCCATTTCTTTCATTGCAGTAACCCCCTTTCTAGCTTAAGTGAGAACACGGTGAGATGTATATGCAATTTATCAGTCCTTCTTCTATTATAATATTTGGTTTCGCTTAACTGACTGATGTCCTCTGGGAACCAGGGATTTGTCTGATAAGGGAGGTTGGAGAGATTTTTTGTTTTGTTTTGTTCTTCCTTTTTAGTTTCTGCCTCTCAAATGGTCATAAAATGGTTATAAAGTAATTGCACAGCACTAGGCACTGTTAGGCATCTCTGAGGAAGAAATTAAGTTCAGGTGTGTGAAGGGTAGTATCAGTGGTGGTAGTTTTGATTGTTTTTAATACAGCCGGAAAGGGTGGGAGGTGGGTGGGAAAAAGGATGGATGCGATCATTAGTGTGTGAGGAGGAACTATTGAAGCATTTGATCTCCTTGTCTGTAGGATCAGCATTATTCTTTAAGATCATACTTTATTTCTGGATATTAAAGCCATAAAAAATTGGCTCATTTGATTTTACTCAAGTTATGAATATGGTTAACATTGTCTTATGTGTTAACTATTGCAATTTAGAATTCCTTGGTATGGAAAAATCTGGTGCACAAGAATAAAAATCACAGGTTTCATTGCCCAAATATGTGGTTCTCTCTTTTAACAACTGGATGATCAAGATTATTGGTATTATCCCATCTCTGTATTTATGATGACCTGTGGAAATCTTTTGTGATCTTAATATGAATAATGACTAAACTAGTATATATATATATATATATATATATATATATATATAAAAATTATTTAATAAATACATTTCCCATTTAGCGTTTTTCTTTTAACAGGATCTATAGCTCAGATAAATTTATTGCAGAGAAATAATAAAAATTGGTCAGAATATTTTAGTCTTTAACTGGGAAACCCATATGCATTTTTCTAAGGGTTCCTCTACATGCACTATATAGTTGAGTTTGGATTCCAATATGCAATTTTACATGTAGGTGCCTTATTGTCAAAAAAAAATAAATAAATAAAACATTTGTACCATGTAAAGTGCATTGTTTATGATATGATTTTAATATGATTAACAGTCTGCACTATGCTTTTTGTAATGTGTAGTTCTGTATATAAGAAGTTATTCTGAGTACCCTAATTTTCAAATGGGCTGCCTAGATTTTAAAGAAAACTTAGAACACAAGAGTGAGAGATATTTGCATTTTATTTGTTGTCAAAAATAGTTGAAAATATCTCATTATAAAAGAAGCAGAGGAAATTCTTCGAACCTTTTCCCTGCCTTCTGTTGTCAGAATGGCTTCCATTTTCATCTTGTTGGGTTTTCATGCTCTCAGAACTGTACTAGGGCAGGACTGACCTTTCAAAGCTCAGTGTGTGCCAATGTAGACATCTCGGCTCTCATTTTCTGTTGTAACCAAGGCCTTGGGAACACATTAGCTGTTTCTCATCTTTCTATTTTTTATTTTTGTAATATGGGATCCAGGCTTAGGACAGGTGGCAGGCCTAAAGCTTTCTGTTCCTTGGACATGCAAGAAAAGAAGCTAGGGAGAATTTTAAACCGTTTCAAATTTTTCATAAGCCTGTCACAACTCTTTCACCCTAGCTTCTCTTTTTATTGCTGTTGGCAGTAGGGATAGATTTTTTTTTTTTAATATGGCAACAAGAACCTCAGTTACTGACTTACCTTTTCAAGCAGAATCACTCCAGTTGTGTCTGGCACATAGTAGTACCGTCATAAATATTTTCCATTTTTCAGTGAGCTGGTAAGGGACCTGCTATGTCCATCCCCTCATAGTGCTGTTGTAGGTAAGTAGTAAGCCATGCAAGAAATAAAGGGTGAGAGGAGATCAGATATAGAACTCCTCAGGCTTTAATAGTGGACTGATCACTTCGTTTTATGAGAAAACTCTTGTTGTCCTTTCTGTCTTTATAAAAGAAGCAAATTTCAGAAGACAATTTTACATCTTTCCTAGTGGTTCCTTTTAGGGGTCAGTGCTGCATAGACTGTTGGCTCATTTAAAAAACATAATTTTTGGCAAGCTACTTTGGTGATCCTCATTAAGTTTCATATGCAAATGTGTTAGGTACTTATGATTGTAGCTATCGAGTATGCTCTTCATGCACTCTGCCACAGGGTCCTTTGAATTTTGGCTTTTCTCACTTTTTCTGGACAATTGTTTTCGGACTTCTTTTGTTTATATAAGTCCTAGGATAGTAACTATAAAAAATTCTATAGATCTTTTCTTTTATATAGTGTTTCATTACTTTTAGCTATGCGAATTCCTGATTTTTCTAAATCAATTTTGGCTTAAAGTAATCATGCTGGCCATTTTCAAGACTTTCATTGTGGTGGTGGTATTGGGGGTGCAGGGTGATCTCTGAGAAAACCACCTGTAGTTTCTAAATATTAAAAGCATTGAAAAGGTTGTCAAATGATTGATAGACTGCTGCCCATTTGACAAGCAATTTTTAAATGCAGATTATATAATATTTAAAGACCTTGTTTCTCCACAGTAGAAGCTTTTTAAATGTTAATTTGGGTTTTGTTTTGTTGTTCTATGACTTTGCATAAAAGATTTTGGATCTAAAAGGCTTCAATTTACTCGTTCCATTTGTCTTACAGGACTTGGAATATAATACTATACATTTATTTATACTTATAAAGGAGGATAAGGCCAATAACTCACAACTCATGAAACCGAGGGGAAATAATCCATAGCTATTCTCCCACCATTGCCACAATATTTATAACAAACAACTAAAAACAAGGAGAAACCAGTTTGTTTTTATTTACAAAATGTTTGATCAAAATTACAGTAAAGTTCAAATGGAGCTGCAAATCCTAGTGGTTTACAATGGTTTGATTTATTTTTTAAAACAGACCATGGATAATTAACCATAAAACATAACTTTCTCAACAGAAGTTACAGTGAATTGCAGAAATGGGCAGCATGTCATTCATAACTGGTTGCAACTGGCTAGAGACCTTAAAATTAAACATGAAGGCAGTTACGAAAGCTACATTCTCAGCGTACAATTTTATTTCCATTCCCAAAGGGAAGCATCCTTTCCTTTTTATATACTACCACTAAGTCTGTATCCCAAAGTGAGGAATAAATGGGTTCTTTTCTATGATTACCATGTTGTCATACATTTATTAAATAAATACCTGGCACTTACCCGTACTTTTTTATTTCAGAATGTTTCATCATTACTAACAGGATATTCCTCATGACACTGCTGTCTGGTTAGTAACTCTCATTATCTCTAAATGGCAGTCCAAAATATTGAGGTGCAAAGAAGTCAAATATATTTTCATGAACCTCAGATAAAATGAGATCCAAAGGCTGTGGTGAGTCTTTGGGTCTAAATTTTAACAATACTAAATGTTGACAGAACATATTTTGACATTGGTAAAGGATAAATCTTTAATATTCTATTTGTTCATTTGAAATACCAGCATTTAGAAGAATAAGAAACATGATCTCCAGAACCTATTATCACAGATTTTCGCAAATATTTTAGAATGACTCTGCTAAACAAGATGGAAGTATTCAAAGAACTTGTTTCGTTCTCCAGAGAGATAAATTTCCAAAGGAGATTCCTGAGTGGACAGAAAGGGTGATAGGGTAAAGTTGGGCACTGATGCTTGTGTGGAACATTGCGTGTTTTGACAAAACTCAAGACACTCCAAACACATTTTGTGATACTTTGAACTACACATTAGTATTCTGTGGTATTCTGTAAATTTGAAATACATTTGCTTCATTTGGATGAATCTTAAAATCAGACATGATTGCTGTTATACTAACCAACAAGCAAAAAGGGAAAATACCCCTTAGAGACATGAATAAGGCTATCCTATTTTACCAGTTAAGTAAAAGGACCAAGACCAGGGCTATAAGTAAGCATAGGTTTGAAGTTTTATCTATATGTCTTTTAATGAAAATTTGTAAAGTTTGTAGTGTTTCAAAAAGATTGATATTGTGGCCTTCTAGAGTTTTTGATTTTTCAGTGACTGGGAGAACAGTGCAGATCAAGACTGAGGTTGTATGGATAAAGCATCATCCAATCAGAGCTTGAAACAGCTGACTTTGCTAGAGGTTGACCTGCATTGAAATGCACTGGCAAATATACTGGAGAGGGAGGAGGAGGGAAAGGGTGACTTGCCTGGCATCTAACTGTGTTCTGCCTGGCTCCAGCTAAGCCTATTTAGTCATGAACATCATACTCATCCAAACCGTTAAAAGTTACTCTCTTGATTTCACTTTATATGAATGTGCATAAAATGAGGGAAATAATCTCTTGGGGTAATAAAGAGACTTTCCATATCCATTGTGCATAATCCATAATTGTCACTGTGTTGTTGTTTCTGATTCTGTTGCACGTCTATGTCTGTCTCTCTGAGCATATCCATCCCACCAGTGAAGGCCAGGACCCTTCAGGATTGTAGCTCTCCCTCCCTCCCCACTACCATGCTTTACTTGCTATGCTGCCCCAAAAGAAACCATATTAGTGTAAGCCTCAGGAGCTCAAGGGATGGGCTTGTTAACTTTAATTTGTCGCTCCTTTTACATTTATCACAAAATGATCTCATCACAAAAAGGCCTGAATTTCACGCTTTTACTGGCTTGCAAACAAGCCAGTTCCTCCCCTATTTTTATCCAACACGGAAAAAGCTCTTTATGTTTCTATGATCAGATAAAATCTGTATTGACGTTTCTTTTCCTGTGGGTGTATTTTCCTTCTAGGTATGTAGATTTAAACTATCATCAGGTCAATGCTGCGTGTTTGCAGTTTCTCTGTTTCAGCAAATGAAAAGCTCCTTGGGAAAGGAGAACACATCTTTTCCACTAATGAATAAATATTTATTTTCATTTTAAAATGATACATGCTCATTAAAAATAATTTAGAAAAACACATAAAAGTAAAATGAAGAAAAATTAAAGTAATTATTTCTATAATTTAAATATAATCATTAATAACCATTTGATATATTTCCTTACTCTCATTTTCCCCTGAGGATATATTTTTAAAACATGATGTTATCATACTTTCTATGTAATTTTGTGTCCTGCTTTCAAAATTTAACCTAAGAAATATGTAATTACATAGGGCTTATAAACATTTAAAATAAATATGTAATATTCCTGAAGAGGAACAGCTCATTTAACCTAAATGCCCAACAAGAGCATTATTATTATTATTTATTTTTTATATCTCCACAATACCTTGCATAAACAGTAAATTCAACAAATAATAAACAAATAAAAGTTCAAATCACTATCTGTTTTTAAATTTTTTATGATAAAAATCTTAAATTCATGAATATAGACAGATTGATGAATTCCCATGTACTCACCACGAGCTTGCACAGTGACTAACTGATGGCCTGTCATTTTCTCACTATATCGCCATGTTGTTTTGGAGCAAACCCCAGACATTATAGCATTTAGTACATCATTATTTCAGATGCATCACGATATTTTTTACATGTTAATGTTGAAAACTATTCAGATAAATAGTTCTTATTATTGCATATAGTAGTATTTTTCTTCATAGTATCCTGACATCATATTTTCTAATATGTAACACTTTATTGTAAAATCTCATCAGTGAGTTTCCTAATATTCTTAAACACATCTGTAAGCCCGAGGGCAATTTGGCTGCCTAGAGAAATATTTCACAGATTTGGCTAGGTTTCTTGGGAGAACTATTTTTCTTTTGGTACTTTTTTTACTTGACTCAACTTTAGGATGATAATTTGCATGCCAGATTTATACAGCATTAATTATACTCATTATTGGGTTTAAGCATGTGTTGAATACAATTCCTTACCTGAGGTGAAAGGAAAGCATAGTCCCCTGACTACTTAGAACTCCAGTCTGGCTGCAGCCAACCAATACCAGGTAAATACGGCAAATCAACTTAAATCAAATGTAACAGTGGCTTTAAAAGTTTATAAGTTTTAATTAAGGTTATTGGCAGATATGGAAAAAAATCATGTGATGGGTATGTGAGGCATTTAGAAATCTGTAAAAGGGGGAATTATATAATAAAAGTCTGAATCATATTTTTAAAAGCACCATGCTTGGGGGAAAGAAATTATGCGTTGTATAACAAAGGTGTTCTCTGTGCCTGTATTATTGCTCTAGTTTATTCTAAAAATATTTTAGAGAACCTCTATGATCCAGCTTTCTATGGCTAGCCTAGATGCTTTACACACACAGTTCCACAAATGAGGAATGCTCTGTACAAATCAGGTTGTCTGTAGAGAATCTGTATCTGGAGTCTTGTGCTGTCGCACTGTCTTTGAACCGTAGGTCAGTGACTATTCAGCAGTGATGGGCTGTCCAACAAGTGTATTACACTCATCAGAAATTCAAGATGTAACTATGCAACATACTGCATCAGTATAAACTGAATTTATGTGTTACTCAGATCTATTTAATCTTAGAAGCACATTTTCCATTGGCCTCGAAAGTGAGTAGCTAGAATATTGATGTGCCTAACGGTTGGGGAAGAAAAAAAGTTTCTCCACAACACTAAATCTCTAGAAAAATATGAGGGTTTACAATATGGACATATACAAAATATTTTCAGCCAAAACTGGTAGAGCAAAGCACATGGAAAAGAAAGAGAAAAATCATAACATTAGCAATAAACAATCCCAAGCAAACAGAGAGCATCTGTAACATTTGTCAGATTAGATGGTGTAAACAATACAAACTCTTTTTTTCTTTCCATTTCTTCTTCTCCTCTGAATCTTCTGATAATTTCTGTTTCTCCTTTACTCTGAGCCTGTCATCATCATCATTAAAATATCAGAAAAGGTTAGAAATATATCTGATGGCTTGGCTAAGGCAGGTGTCATAAGAAAAGACAGGTAGGAACTAGCCATTTTACTATTTTAAAGCTGCAAGTCTTCTTCACTTCTTTCAGCATCCTGTTCCTACATGTGGTAGTAGATTATGTGTCTCATAACACATAAACCTAGAATATAAACTGCCTTTTAAAAAGACCCATAAGTTTACCCATGGTTCTTTCTAGCTTATGTATTACATATTTCACCCAAGTGAACCATCAGTGCCTCATCATTCTAATAGGCTGTAATAACAATAATTATTATTAATGATAGCTTTTGCTTCATGGTGTATGTACACCTATACATTTTCCTCTTGCTTCATGTTTCCTTATCCTTGGCCTCTTTGGCTCTTGGTGCTGGTTCAATTGTTGTTACATTTGTGACCTCATTTATCCTCAAGCTATAAGACATTTATTAGAATAAACTAGTACAATACACCCTCCACCTTCTTCTCCCCAGTTAAGCTCAGGATTGTGGTTAGATGACTCTGCTTACATAAGGCAGGGAATCCTTTGCAATACCCTCACCAAACAAGATTTTTATTTTAGACCTAACGATACTAATAGATGTCACAAAAGAAAGATAAGTGGTTTGTTCAGATCATCAGATCCCTGTTTAATGAAGCTGGCAAATTTTCTGAATAAACTTTATTGGATGCATAACACAGGATCATGCACAACTGCCATAGGATGGGATTTATGACATTCCTTAATGAGGTAACTTTGGTAATTCTGCTCTACTTAGGGTGGTGAGGAAAGGATAAAAACCCCACTCAAGACAAAAATATTCAAGAAAGTCATTCTCTAGTCAGCTCATTCCTTTCGTGTTGGAAGTGTTAAAGAGCGAAATCTTATTTTTTTCCTCCTCTTACCCAGAGAATACTTTTTTTTTACCTAGAATCTGTGATATGAAGAATATGCTTTGTAGATGATCTTACTGTATGTGGATTGCTGCATGGGAAACCACGCTAGACTCCATAGAGAACTGGTTCTCTATGTTCTGTCCTCTTCCATGAAAACACTTCTAACCATACTGGTGATGTATACATTTTGGTCAAAAGTAATTTTCTTTCTGGGTATTTGATGGCCACTCTGTGAATTAACCTAATGTATTTGTGGTATGGAAATCTGTAACCTCTCAATACTAAGTTTAAAGGCTCTTATAATTAATTACTGAAAGGCACTTTAGCCCTTAACTATTTCTCTCTTTGGAGAAACAAGTTGATTGGTTAATCATGTCTTTGTTTATTTTTATTGTTGTTGCTTTACACATTGCACATAAAACAGGAAGGAGGAAATGCTGTTTGTAAGAGGTAATTACAATGGCAAAATTGTATTTTCTCTAACTGTTCTTATTTTCTCATGTCTGATTATATCAAGACCTGCACTCTTGAAGTGTGTTTTAGTTTTGCTAAGAAAATGATAAGAGGAGAAGAATAAATCCAGCTCTATAAAGTGATGTCAAACACAACTTGACACAATTACAAATTTCTTTTTTTTGACTTTTATTTTAGATTCAGAGGATACATGCGCAGGCTTGTTACCTAGGTATATTGCGTGATGCTGAGGTTTGGGGTATGAATTATCCCATCACCCAAATACTGAGCATGTACTGAACAGTTAGTTTTTCAACCCTTGCCCTCCTCTCTTCCACACCTCTCTAGTAATTCCCAGTGTCTATTGTTGCCATCTTTATGTCCGTAAGTACCCATTTAATCAAACCCTGTTCTTCTACTTTGGGAACCTTATCTTTTTTTGTTTTTGTTTGTTTTTGTTTTTGTTGTTGTTGTTGTTGTTGTTGTTTTGACATGGAGTCTCACTCTGTGACCTGGGCTGGATTGCAGTGGTGCAATCTTGGCTCACTGCGACTTCTGCCTCCCAGGTTCAAGTGATTCTCATGCCTCAGCCTCCCAAGTAGCTGGGATTACAGATGCAGGCCACCATGCCCAGCTAATTTTGGTATTTTAGTAGAGACGGGGTTTCACCATGTTGCCCAGGCTGGTCTCAAACTCCTGGCCTCAAGTAATCCACCCAATTTGACCTCCCAAAGTGGTGGGATTATAGGCATGAGCCACCACACCCGACCACTGGGAAGACCGTGGTTTCTGGTCATATCTTTTGATAATAAGGATCCAGAGCAAAGAAGAAACAGAAACTGCTTTTAAGACCTTTGGCGATCCAAACTGTTAGGAGGATCTCACAGGCCTAGCAGACTCTTAAGATCCTCTATTACTTCTTGGATGACGTGTCCAGCCCTTTGTAGAATCAGAACTCTCTCAATTTTCTTTAGATCAAATAAAACCCAAGGGGCTAAGTGGATTTCCAGGTCATTCATTTTTTCAATAAACATATATTTGTTTATTTGTTATTATTTCAACAAACTATGTGACAGGTAAACATGAACTCACTTTTTTTTTTACCTTCCAACTCCTTTTATTTACTTACTTATTTATTTTCCTTTAAGCAAAGAAATCTCCTTATGGATTGTTAAGGGCCCTGTGCATATTTGCATGTAGCCAAAGATTCAGTCTCTTGCAGGAACTCCGGTTGTCAACTGGTGATCTTGCCTTTGTCTTTTCTCATAGTTCTGCCTGTGGCGCCTGTCACTAGCAGTCAAATAAGGACGATTTTACCATTCTCTCCTGCTGCTCTAATTTTTTTTAGTGCCGGTACATGAATTTGTTATTCTTTATAATTCCCTTTGAAGTTGGAAATCCAAGGGGAATCTAAAACCGACCAGATGTTTCTGCTGCTGGAAAGGAAGGAGAGTAAGGATTAAGTTTAACAAAAACTTGGTCTCAAGGAAAAAAAAAAATCATTTCAGCTGGAAATCATCTTTAAATGCATTCATTTGCTACGTATCTGTTAGTTAATTTACATTTACTGGTCCTTTGTAGGCAATATTCTCTATCAGTGTACTCTGGGGAAAAAATCATACATTTTGTGAACAAATAGACCCATGCTGTGGTTTGCTCAGGCCCATTTCCCTTATGGAGTTTTAGTTCTATTACTCTGCATATTTTTCACACATGCCTTACCGTGAAGTTATTCTGTTGTTGCTGTTATTGCTGTTGTTGTTGTTGAGGGATCACTATCACGTCACATAAAGTTTGGAGGCCAGTTCTGCAAACTGATCCAAAAGGGTGAGGTCAATGCAGCCTGCGGTTAGGGAGGGAAGGAAGGAAGCTCTGCCAAACTGCTTAGCCTTTATGGAGAACTTCATTCTCGTTAGAGATGTAGATCAAAACAAGAACAAGAGTGATGAAGACCTTCAGGGGAAATAAAGAGAAAGTCTTGTGGTCTTTCAGGGATTCAGATGACGTTGCAGACAGTGAATAAACAGATCTGGGAGAAAGGTATATTAGAAAACAAAAGAGAAAGGGGTATCTGTTAGGCACATTTATAGGACCTTTCAGAATGGGTGCCCAAGGCTTCAGGCTCCAATACACAAAGGAAAGAATAATTAAAAAATAAAATTAGAGAAGAGTCTTAAAAATCAATCAGAATGTTTTGGTGATTTGCTTAATACTTCACAAAAGCATTGGATTGAAGAAACGGATATTGTATTTGCTTGTTTCCTACACAGCATCTCTCACACTATCCTCCTCTGTTGCTCTCTGGATTTCCCAGGCTTCCCTAGGTTTTCAGAAGGATGGAAAATCCTATGAATAACTGCTTCTCCCTCCTTACCTTGCTCAGTGGATTAAACATTTGGAAATATTTCTCACACCTCACCATCACAAGGGATGAATACTCACCACTCAGAGTTTCTATTACCCTACCCTATCTTATTTTTAAATAGAAAGTCTGAGTCCTCAGTAATTATATTAAGCTTCTTAAGCTGCACATATCAATTGCATATACCATTTTAAGCATTTTTTCAGTCTTTTTAAAGAGAGAGTAGAGAAAAAGACAGAGAGAAATCACTTAGCAGCTGATTCACTTATTTTAAGCAGCTTTCTTCATTTTAAAATATAAAAAATTCAGGTCCTAGAACATTGGGTGATTTGAATGTTCTATAAAGATTTGAAAAAAAGATTTTCTTTTAAAAAAATTATATGTTCTACATTCAGGGACCTGGATTTTCAATTTAGTTCTTAAAAAAAAATAGGTTGATGAAGTAAAGGAGTTTTCAGTCTAAACACTTTTCTGCTTCCTTTTCGTTTATTTATTATTATTATTACTGTTCTCTTTTGTCAAAGCATATGGTATGAAAAGCATTTATGTTGGTCTCACTACTGACAGAGCTTAACCTAATAATTCAAGACTTGGAACTTGGTGGTTCAATAAAGGAAACACTGTTTGAGGTATTTTCCATTCAAACTAGCATCAAAAGTTTTTAATTAACACCATCAGAAATTAATGGACTGAATGAATGCAAGACAGGGTTCCTACATACCCCTTTACGGGGAACAAGACAGCAAGTGGGATCCATTGTGTATGTTTGTATTTTATAATGTATTTTTATTTACTTATTGAAGCAGAGTCCCAGCTGCACATTGCGTAGCAGAGCTACAAGAGTGAAACCTGTGGAGGGCTGCTTCACTCCAGCAGTTTCTTTTGCTCACTGATTGTTGTCCTGAGTTCTTTGTGATTGTAATTGGTTAGAAAGTTTGAAATTAGCAAGTCCTTGTCAGCTCATGAAAGCTTTGAAATCATGAGGCTTGATACAGCTATCAAGCCTGCTGATGCCTAATCACTTTTCGGGCTAAGAACCTCCAGAGCGGTGAACATTCTCAGTCCCCAGGCTTTACCTCAATCACCAATTCACCACCCTCTGGAGCTCCTTGTCTTGGATGGTGGCTTTGTTTGGGGCCCTTTCTTTTCCATCACTGAAGCCTACTGCGGGATGAACAGATTTTGGACTGAGTAATGGGGATGGGGGTTGTTAGGAAATGAGAGCAAATGGGAAAACAGAATGATGTAGAGGATCAAGGGACTAGGGAGGAAGGAAAAGGGGTAGAAAGAGCATAAAAGAAAAAGGAAGCAGGATATAAGATGCAAAGAGCTTTGTAAATATTGACATTTGGATTCTGTGCAACTGGATTTGGTATCTCAGGATAGAACTCACTGATAGAGCCTAAATGGTCCCCAGGGCTCTTTATTTTTTCAGACCTTTTTTTAAAAGACTTGCCCACTCATTGTCAAAGGGGAGACACGTGTGTTCACATTAGAGACCATAACCTACCTATCACTGCCACCAGCCCATTTGTGGGGATTAGGAATACAATATTTTCCTTTATACATTATACTAGAGGAATGAGGGGTTTAACTCCTCTCCTGTAACCATAAAAGTATCCATGGTTTATCCTTATGCTCTGAGTCCCCAAACCAGTTTTCTCTGGAAAACTCTTTCACAGCCCTGTGAATTTTTAAATAACCTCCCCTTCATCCTTGTAGCAATGCAGGAGCTGCTCAGGCAGGGTTAACTAAAGTAGATAAATATTGTCAGCAATGATGAAATGTTTACAAATGCTTAAAGGTCTTAATAACTTTCTGTGTATCTAACCCATTTATGTTCAAAGACCTCAATCTTCATACATTTAGGTGCAACTCCTAACCTTTCCCAATTTCTCCTATATTTTAATAAAAACAAAAATAAATACAAACCAGATACAACAACAACGGAAATCTTAATGCCATGAATTCAGAATGTCAGAAAAATTTTCAATAGGCCCCATTATGGCAAAATGCTGCAAAAATGCATCAGCATTTTGGGAAAAGCTCCCTAAAGTAGTTCAACCATTTATTCCCTGAAATATGGGAAGATGAATACATATTAGACTCCAAGAAGAAAATAATAGGTGAATGAATGTCAGGGTTTTCATAAGCACTGCTAAAAATCTGATCTTCACATCATAGCAAGAGAATCGGTTAAGCCTATTAGCAACACATCTTTTTTCTATTTCTTAGCTGGACAGTGTAGGATTTACTGTCCCAAAGTCTGACTTCTTACAGGAGTCAGAGGAGACACCTTGTGTGGAATATAATTTAGTAAAGAAGATGCGGCATAACCTTCCCCAGACCATCCTTTAAAGGATGCAATATCAGACTCCACAGTATGTTATACACCACTTCCCCCAACCCCAAGTCTTTACAGGCTTCTATAGTAGATATGTCTGTCGAAATCCTGTCATAGTCCCTCAGATATGTCAGGCAACACTGTAATGGTCCTTTCAGCTGCACCTGAAGCCGTTCTCTGCTAACCCAGACTCCCACCTCAAGTATGCTTTTCCCTCTGCCCCAGGACATTTTTCAATGCTGGGAGATCTAAAAAAGTCTAGACAGGATTGGCAGAGTGAGGCTTAGAAGAGTGGAACTTAGTACCCTGGGGGAAACCCCCAACCAAAGGAGGACTAGAGCTGCAAAAAGAAATGTTCCAGCCTTTGTTTCTTTCTGATGTCTACTCTGGAGCCATTTTGTACAAATCTCAGAGATCCTAGCCAATCCTTATTACAGCTAGTGCTCGACTTATGACCACGATTGGGACCGACAGAGCGGTCGTAACACGATTTGGTCGTAAGTTGAGTAGGCTATATGTACAGTTGAAATGGTGCCCGCGGAGATGGTAGTGCTGCCGGAAGCTGGTCCGCACTGTCGTACGCCCAATTGGGCAACGTTTGCGCTGCCAGACGCGGAGCAGTCGTGGCTAGCGATTGTGGTCGTAAAGTCGAATGGTTGTAAATTGCATAGGTCGTAAGTCAATCAATACCTGTATTATCTTGCCCTCTGAGATTACCTGCCAAGCTACTGCCTGTACCCCAGCCTTTGGAGAGAACCTAAAATGAGCCAGGTACCCAGGTTGGTTTGTTTGTATTAATCAATTTGCAGCAACTTCATCACTATTGTTGACTGCCCCTGTGAATTATTGCCTACTCTTAGCCTTATTCCCAAAGCTAGATAGAATCTCAATTGCTCACCTCAGTATATTATAACACATGAAGGGAGAGACATTGTTTTATTCACTTGTGGCCTCCGGAATCTAGTGCTGCCCAGGCACATAGTTGGTGCTCAGTTAATGTTTGTTGAATGAATTAATAAAGGCATAGTTTATACCAATAAATTTTGCCAATAATAAGAGATACTAGTTTGTTTCAATCAAGTGTGAAATTTGTTACAACAAATTTGTTACTAGTAAATTTCTGTAAGTGTGTGTGTGTGTGTGTGTGTGTGTGTGTGTATATATATATATATATATATATTTTTTTTTTTTTTTGAGACTGTTTCTCACTCTATCACCCAGGCTGGAGCACAGTGGCACAATCTCAGCTGATTGCAACTTCTGCCTCCAAGGTTCAAGGGATTCTCCTGCCTCAGCCTCTTAAATAGCTGGGATTACAGCCATATGCCACCATGCCCACCTAATTTTTATATTTTTAGCAGAGACGTGGTTTCTTCATGTTGGCCAGGCTGGTCTTGAACTCCTGATCCCCAAGTGATCCACCCACCTCAGCCTCCCAAGTGCTAGGATTACAGGCATAAGCCACCATGCCTGACCTGAAGTATAGGTTTATGGTTTACTCTTTTAAAAATTTAATTAAAACAAACACAAGATTATTCTGATGATAAAGTCACACTTCTACACTTATGTTTTCTAATATGTTTTATTACGTGTGAGAAAACAGGTGATGTTTCAGTTCGTACTCCAAAAAACTGCAAATAACCCTTGGTTAAACCCATGGGAATGTGTTAGAATCTAAATATCTCACTTGTACATCAAGGTTGGGGGGAAATGTTGAGAACTTCAGAGTCCTACTGTTAGAATGGTTGCAGACCATTTGAAGTATCTGATCAAGGTCATCAGGCTTTTAAGTGACTCTTTTTGGGGGGATATTTGTTACTGTGATTGCATGAAGCCAGCCTAGAACAAGAGCTAGTGAAATCCTGCTGGTGCCTGTTTCCTAGGCAGAAATGTAAGACCCATTCTATCCATACAGCACTGGGGACGAGTCCATCTTTTGTGAGACAGATTAGTAAGGCTCCAGAACACAAATGACAATAGAATGGAAAGTTCAGAACTCTCCTTCTGTACCTCAGTGTCCAAGATATGGATATGTAAAGATTTTTTTCTGGGGTATGGTGACCAAGATGATCACTTTAACATCATAAGCCTAATTCTTTTTAATCAAATGTCCCAGTCTGGACTGAAGAAACTCAAGGCTGAGAAATAGTCCAGCAAAAGGTACCATAATTTTCCAAGTAGTTTACTTTGGCTCCAGCTAAGTGCAAGAAAACATGATAGTGCATGTTAACTATATTTCTCTCTGAAATAAAGAAATCCTACTTTTAGAAAAGTTTATCAAACGTTTAATCTAGAAAGATAAACTATTGACAACTATAGAATTTGTCCCCCTGAAAAATACCTAAAGTCACTGCTCATTTCATGTTTACTAACATTTCATTAGTTGAAGCAAGTCACTTAACCAAGCTCAAAGCAAGAGACCAAGATATATATTTCATCTCCCACATTAACACATACTCTACTGAGAGTTACTTTAAAGTCATCTGGTAAAGTTCATGCGTGTAAAGTTCTAATATAGAGAGGGAATGAAGAATTAGAGAAAATAATTCAGTCTATCACATATATTATTGGTTTGGACTAAGAAAAAAATGGCTTGAATAAACAACTTAAGGAGCCTAATGAGGTATAAGGGACTTTCGTGTTAATGGTTGATACCACATTTATAATCACAGTCTCTCTAATCACCTCAGGGGCTTTTATCATAGATTGCTTTTGAATTCATCAATTACAGTAAACACTGAATAGAAAATAAGGGTCAGATAAAACACAGTAGGTTATAGATAAAGAGCTTGGATTATATTCCAGCTCTATCTCTGAGGGTGAAATTTCACACATTTCTACTGATTTTTCCCCCCTCAGTATTATGATCTCAAAATAGGAATATTACTCTTTTTTATTTTTTCTTACTATAGAAAGCACACAAAGGCAGTGTAGAATTCTGTGTATAGCATAAACTACAAGAGGACAATTAAAATCACCCACAATCACATGGAAATAATTTATTTTCAAACTTTGAGGATATACCTTTCTAATCATTCTTTTTCTCCTGTGCATATGTACTCTTATTGTGTTTAGTAAAACACTGTGAACACTGTTCCTACTTTGTCTGTTAAACTTGTGTTGTGAGTAACATTCTATGCCTTTAAATAATCTTCAGTGTCATTTTAGTGAAGATTTATTCCACATTCACTATTCTTTTTTTGTGAAAATTAAGTCAAATGTCATAAAGTCTTTAAAAAGCAGAATATACTGTGAAAATAAAGGTATTATTATTATTATAGAATTTTAGAGATTGAAGAAAAAAGAGAAAGTGACTAACATTTAATGAAGACCTACTCCGTGCCATGCCATTTGCTTAGAATTTTGTTTAAGCCATTTCATTAATAACCTTTCAAGCTAATGAAGCAGTATAGCATGATGGTTAAACTCTGTGGGCTGTAGGTTGTCAAGTTTAGCTGCACAGCTGCTAACTAGCTTTATGACTTTTCAAATGTTTATCTTCTTTTTGGCTTAAGTTTCTCTGTTAAAAAGTGGCAATGATAATAATAGCACTCTCCTCCAAAAGATTGTTGTAGGATTAAATGATTGGATATGTACAAAATGTTAGGAACAGTAGTATTCCATAAAAGTTAGCTATTATTTGCTACGTTTCCCACTACTCCATAAACCCTTCTATTAAAATACAAATCCACATTGATTTTGACTACTGTGGTATAGACATGGGTTCTAAGAAGAGGAAGTGTAAAATAAATGGAAAAGGCCAATGACTTTACATTTTTTAATCCTGGCTCCCAGCCTTCTTATAATTTTGCCTCTCGGAATTTAGTTAAAATTTACAGGCCAGGCACAGTGGCTCACGTCTGTAATCCCAGCACTTTGTGAGGCCGAGGCAGCAGATCACCTGAGGTCAGCAGTTTGAGACCAGCCTGGCCAACATGGCAAAACCCCGACTCTACTAAAAATACAAAAATTAGCCAGGTGTTGTGGCATATGCCTATAGTCCCAACTACTTGGGAGGCTAAGGCAGAAGAATCGCTTGAACCCAGGAGACGGAGGTTGCAGTGAGCCAAGATCGCACCACTGCATTCCAGCCTGGGTGATGGAGCAAGACTCCATCACAAAAAAATATATATATAAATATATATACACTCAGTTATGTTTTTATTTAAAATGAGTAAATACTAACAATCTAAGGGTTTTTAAATGAGAAGTTAAATGAGATAATATATGTTTAGCGTCTACCATCTTTTTTTGTTTGTAAAAGCTTAGATAAAGTCATACATATGATGCAATGATTCTGCAACGTTTACCTGGAAACTACTGACTTTGAAGTTACTCACCTCAAATCTTTAAATATATATTGTTTAAAAGCACAGGTAAAATGATACCTATATCTTCAATGTAGAGGTGAAGGCAGTGTTAACAAGATCCTATAGTTGACTGAAGAGTTGGTTACAGCAAAGCTCTTCATTGCCCTTAAATTTTCTCTCTCGTTAATACAGTAGGATCAATTTTAAGTGCATTTTATGCGTGCATTTCAAAATTCTTATTTTAAAAAAGAATGGAAACAGTTTTCAGAGTGATGCTGATATTGGTTGATGATGCCAAGGCACCAATGGAGAGTGTATTTTTTAAATTGAATATGTTCTTATTTTCTTGTTTGTTGATTTTTAAAGTCAATCCAAATGTGAAGGGGAAAAATATCAAAATTTGCCAATTTGAAAAGAACAAAACCAGCTAAACCTTCTTTTAAAATTTCTAAGCTATTATGAAAATATTACAGACAAAAGATTATACATGAAAGATTTTTTTTATAAAGAATCAGATTGCTTTGCCTTTCTTTAGTCATTTCAAAAATCTTTGTCAGATATGAAAAAGAAATATACTCAAAATGAAGAGTAAATATAATTAAAATGGTTCCTTGCCTTGACATATAAGCTTCTTATGGGCAAAAATTTGTATGAGGTTAATATTGTAAAACTTGGATTTAAAAGAAAGAATAAGAAATAATAGACAGAGAGAGGAAGGGGAGAGGAAGAAGTTTGATTTTTATAAGAGCAAACAGAAAATGATAGAAAATGAAATGACGTTAAATCATTAGCTGCTTTTAATAAGACAGTTTTATATATATATATATATTTTTTTTTCAATTTTCCAGTATTTTTCATGTGCCCAACACACAGTCATCTCTTTTTAATAGTTAACCAAATGAATGATATTGTCTGGGCCAGCAGCCCCTAACCATTTTGGCACCAGGGACTGGTTTCATGGAAGACAATGTTTCCATGCACTGGAGGTGTGGGGATGGTTTCAGATGAAACTGTTCTACCTCAGATCATCAGGCATTAGCTTCTCATAAGGAGGACGCAGCCTCAATCCCTTGCATGCACAGTTCACAACAGGGTTTGTGCTCCAATGAGAATCTAATGCTGCTGATGATCTGTTAGAGCTCTGGCAGTCATGTTTGCTTGCCCACTGTTCATCTCCTCCTGTACAGCTAAGTTCCTAGCAGGTACCAGTGCCTGAAGCCCACGGGTTGGGGACCACTGGTCAAGGCCACATTAGTTTATTGTAGGTGCAATGTTTCTGGTAACAGAAATAAATAATTCAGTTGATTCATCATCAAGACCAAATATATATATATATACTAAAGACCTACTTTAAATTCATTTTTTAGCAGGTAGTATGATGTTGTGGTTAAGAATTTACATATTTGAAGACTTACCAGCTGATGACTTAGGTGAGCCTCTGGTTCCTCCTGTATAAAAACTTGGGATTATAAAAATCACCTAGTTCAGACAATTAGAGGGAGAATGAGATAATGCCATAATGCACTTGGCTAGGTTTCTAGCATGTAGTAAGTTCTCACTACATTTTATATATTAGTACATTATATCATTTATAATATGGATAAATATAAGTATTACCTGATGGAGTTGTTATGAAAGTTAATACACATGATTTCAGTGGTACCTAGGACATCTAAAAGTTCAACAGCATATTGAACATTTGGAAAGACAAGACAAAAAAGATTCATATTCACAATTTTTCTGAAAAAAAAATCTAATTGGAAAAAGGGATTCTATTTATTAAGAGATAAAAATCAATAATAGTGAACTTAATGTTTATAAAACATTTACCTTCCATTGAGCTCGAACATATATTATCCCATTTAACCCTCACAATAACTACATGAAATTGCTGTTATTATTACTATTTTATACAGAAGGAAACTGAGGCACAGCAAAGTTAAGCACTACTGATTTGTGGCAGTAAACCCTTATATTAGACAAAAAGTGCCTCAGTTTTTAACTACTGTGTTATTCAAAGCAGATGGTGTGCAAATGAATGTGTAAGTGTTGAGAAGATAAAATGAATGCTGCAAGCTGATCAGTCAGGGAAGAGGATCAGAAGTAAGGAAGATGGGGCCTTTAGGAACCAAAATGTTCATCCTGTAACAGATTCTGGCTTCCTATGTTTGAATCCTGACTCCTCTACTTGCTGACTGTGTGATCTTGGGCAAGTTTCTAATCTCTCTGTGCCCCTATTTCCTTACCAATAAAACTGGAGTAATAACAGTACTAGCTGGTAGAGTCATTTTGAAGACTTAGTGAGTTAACACATATGATTACAACGGCACCTAGTACATCTAAGAGTTAAATAAATGTTAGTTAATATTAATATTATTGTTATTGTTATTGGTGACTGAAATACTTTGAATTAGTTTTTCTCTTACTGAGTTAGCATTTAGAATTTTAAGCAAAGTGAATATGT
Source organism: Sapajus apella (assembly GCF_009761245.1). Lineage (NCBI taxonomy): Eukaryota > Metazoa > Chordata > Mammalia > Primates > Cebidae > Sapajus > Sapajus apella. Next base: position 6,403,180 of record NW_022436980.1, read on the forward strand.
GAAAGGTATCTATCATTAGAACACTAAAGCATAGTTTTTCTACTTTCGGCCCAAGAACTTTGCTGTAGTCTAATATGATGGGAAAAGAAAAGATTCAATTGAGAGTACTCCATTGTATATTTAGGTGAAATAAATTCAGTAACAGAATATGTTTGTAGCCCTATATGATTCTTTTCTCTTTATGCCCACCCATTGATATTTCTGTTAGCCTCCTTAAGAAAAAAGTAACGCCAAATAAAATATCATTGTTATTTTACTTCTTCTGGACACATAAAGAAATACTATTTTTAAAGATATGCACACAAAAACTTTAAAACAGAATGTTGGGAATGCTAACCCTACAGCTCACACTGTCATGTTTGGTCCATTCCACAAACAGAATAGTAGTGTGCTTAGTAGCTAAAGTATATAGAAATCCCCCCAAAAAAAGTACAGTAACCTATCCATGAGAAAAATATGATAATATTCATTGACAGGGCAACTATAAGGAGCAGTTATCCCAAGCTGTGTCTTTCAGACAATGCTGTCAGTTTTTCCACTTTGATGAGTACAGCTGGGCTTGTGATGCAAGGGCAAGAAATTACAGTGTTGCTGGAAGATCAGGGCATTGGCTATGCTGTTAGCTATACAGAAAATAAAATAAAATTAAAAGTTTAAAATATTATATATATATGTATGTATTTGTCAAGGAAAGCAATTATTATGGGCAGCACTTGCCTAGATTTGCTCTCTACTGGTGACCTCAGCAAAAGCAGTTTATAGGATACTTTTTCTTCTGTTTTTTTCCAGAGACCCTTTGAAGGCAGAAAGCTATACCAGAACATCCCAAATTTTTGACTTGCATGTGTATGTGTGTGTTTATGTGTGAATATATTCAAACAAATACTACATTTGAAATGTTTTTCAGTGTTGTGTACTATGTACCCCATGCCACTTTTATATAAATCAAAAAGATATTTCTAATATTAGTATTTACTACTTCATGCTAAGAAAATCAGTTACAGCTCTGTATCTTTGATTTTTTTACTTCACTCATTCATTTATTCATCACCCTCCCATGTAGACAGGGTAGAGCTTAATTTCACATTTTACAAAGTAATTTGAGTTATACGGATTGACGTTATTTTCTGGTACTCATTCGTCGTAATTTACACGTGTTTTTACTAAAAGGAAATCTTTGAGGCTACAAGTTAATAATTAAAAATAGAGCAAGGTACCACATGCTCATTTCTCCCCTTGTTTTCTTTTCTTCTTTTCTTTTTTTGGATTTTCAAAATACTCATCTGCAAACTTTATTGCATGTAAGTATAGTACCTCTTTATATATGCACCACAACTATTTTTATTGAGCTCTAAAACAGCTAGAATTAAAACTTGTCCAAGGCCCCAAAGCCTGTTCTTCACAAAGGAACCTTTCTTGTTCGATTGTTAGAATGTGTTTTGAATGATGCATAACTAAGTAGAGTAACTAAACAATTGCTTTTGAGCATCTGGAGCTTGCCCATTAAGATTTCTATAGCCCTTTATTTTCCTTTCTGTGGTTTAAGAAGTGATTCACATTCAATATATGAAAGTTCTGGGTTCAGCCCCTTGAGCTTTTGATAGAAGAATCTTCATGAATCTAATAAATAAGTAAAACAAATAATGTAAGAGCTGAAGACAATTGAGCTCATGTAAGTGTATGCACCAAAATATTTTCTTCCTGGAAAGAAAAGGTATCTCCTATACATTTTGGTTTCCTGAATTTAGATCTAGAAATGCACGATTGTTTTCTTAGAGTGTATTTCTTAGGATGTGTATGTGGGAGACTGTAAATAACTGATTCAGAATTTACCTGGAAATTCGTACAATAATATCAGTACTTTTCAGATAGAAAAAGCATTACCCTCATATCGGGGATACGTTATAAATATATTTCAACTAAGCAAAAGCATAGTCAAAGGCCTTCATAATGCTAAATGTTAGATGTTGCACTGAGATATTTTCCCTACAAATAAAAGACCAAAGTGTATAAAACCTCAGGACATGTGGCTGAGTTAGAATTACAATGCAGCTGTCATTTTTGCATTTCCTGGCTTTCATGAATCATTACTAGTGATCCTCTGTCATTTAAATCAGTTGAGAACATGGATTTATCTTAATTTTCACCCTTTGTTTCCCTTTTTTGTGATAACAGTTATGAGATATGATGATGTAAAGTGTTTCTACTTATAATGGCTTCAGCCTTGTCCCTTGGCAGCCTAAATCTTCTGGCTAATTCACTGATCAGTTAAATAGTCGAGGTTATTATTATTATAATAATTATTTTACATTTATATAGCACTTTCCTCCAAGGGGCCCAAGGCATTTTACACACAGTAAATTACCAAATAGGAATTAATCCTCATATCACCCTGTGGGGTAGGTACAGCCACATAAATGAAATTCTACAGAAGTACCGCCTGTGTCACAGGGCTGAGCTCTACCCCAACCCCCAGTGAACCTACCCTGCCTACCTGAAGATAAAGAAGAATGCTGTTGACATGGCAGGGGAAAGCTGGAAGAAAGATCTTGGGAAAATGGCCCTGTATCCTTACTTTGATGCTTTGAGTTATCTGGAAAATGACACTAATGAGAGCAGATAAGCATGTCTTAATATGCAATTTACAGATAAGTTTCCCCTATATGGTTTTATTTAATCCTGACACAAGACAAGGTGGGACGTGGTTCTAAAACTTTTGTGTGTATAGAAATCACTTGGGTGGTCGGGCGCAGTGGCTCACACCTGTAATCCCAGCCCTTTGGGAGGCCGAGGTGTGTGGATCATGAGGTCAGAAGTACAAGACCGGCCTGGCCAAGATGATGAAACCTCCCTCTACTAAAAATACAAAAATTAGCCAGGCATGGTGACACACACCTGTAATCCCAGCTATTCGAGAGGCTGAGGCAGGCAATTTTTTAAACCCAGTGAGCTGAGATCGGCCACTGCACTCCAGCCTAGGCAACAGAGCAAGACTCTGTCTCAAAAAAAAAAAAAATTACTTGGGAATGAGTTTAAAATTCAAATTCCAAGACTTTCTAGTTCATGGAGATTCTAATGTAATAAGTCAAGAAGGGACCATTGAAATCTGAATTTTTACCTTGGCTGATTTTGAGCCAGGTGATGCTTACCCATGTTTTTTGAAACTTGAGCTGATTAAGGAAGAATTGTTAGTCCCATTCTACATATCAGAAAATGATGACCCAAGTAGGCAACATGTCACAGTATTTGGCAGACCCTAGACTATAAACCAAGTTTTCAAATTCCCAAACTCATACTCTTTTGATTATGTTACAGTGCTTCCAGGAAAGGGAAAGCACAGAAGCCAATACAACAGGATTTAAATGTAAAGGAAAGGAGAGAACAGTTAGATATGCATGTGAGACACTTTACACTAAAGAAGTGGGCTGGCGTCTACTGGCCTTCTTGGAACCTTGAGTTGATTTGTGCTGCCTGGATGGAGAAGACCATCATCTTTTCGGCAGGGCTGGACTGTTCTTGGCAGCTTGTTCCTTGGTTTCAGAGCTACCTTGTTCCCTGTAGCCAACAAGTCAGTCATCTAACTCTAATCCAGCAAGTACCTGATGGATTTGCAATGTTTAATTTTTCATCCTGCCCACAAAATGAGTCCTCTCCTTAATAGATGCTGCCACCAAAATAAAAACTGAATTTTGCCAGGAAACCAAGAAAAGCTGTTTTAATATGCCTCCTATTTATGTGAGTGGGCCCTTTATGAGATGGGAAGGGTTTTACGTTTTTATTTGAAGCATTCTTACTCCATTTCTAAAAGAGAAAAAAAATTTAACAGGAAATGGTTATGAATAATTTACTTATTATTTTTCAATTTAATATTCCATTTGAGGTGATTTCATTCATTTTTTTTCTTGAATTAATTTTTACTCAGTTTTCTTCAAACACTGGGACAAGGCATTATAGGACAAACTGCAGAGACCTACTGCATCCAAAGTTTTTATTCTGTTCTGAACTTCTTGCTCAGAAGTGTGAGAATTCCATGGTGGAGTTTAGAGGTGCTTGTGGGATTTATTTGGGGTTTCCAGAAACCAGAAAAACAGACACGTGGTGTTACTGGTGGTAAAAATTCCCACACTCTGCGTAAACTCACCACACTTTTCAGTAGGTACTACTGTAAATTGTATTGAGAGACTTTCCATGCCCTTCCTTTTCTTAAATGCGTGTACTCCTTAGGTATGGATAGTAATTATTGCTGTTTTAGTGAACATTTTGTGAGTTTCTCTAAGATGCCTTTTCATTCTTGGAAATTATCTTCTGCCTCTGAATTTTTCATCTTTTTTTTTTTTTTTGGAGACGGAGTTTCGCTCGTTACCCAGGCTGGAGTGCAATGGCGCGATCTCGGCTCACCGCAACCTCCGCCTCCTGGGTTCAAGCAATTTTCCTGCCTCAGCCTCCTGAGTAGCTGGGCCTACAGGCATGCGCCACCATGCCCAGCTAATTTTTTGTAGTTTTAGTAGAGACGGGGTTTCACCATGTTGACCAGGATGGTCTCGATCTCTTGACCTCGTGATCCACCCGCCTCGGCCTCCCAAAGTGCTGGGATTACAGGCTTGAGCCACCGCGCCCGGCCTTTCATCTTTTTTTTAACACTCTGGTTATTCCCAGTTACTGAACAGACAGATCTTATTTAAAAGGGTTTAATAACCTTGTAACAATGAAGTACACAAATGGTATTTATTTATTGGCAGGAAAGGGGGAGCAACAACAATAAGAGAGATACATTTGGAAACCATAATTGTTATGATATCCTTGTAAAAGCACATTTTGTATCTTTTTCAGCATTGGCCTTTTAAGACTATCAGTTTTGAGCCTTTCAAGATTATTTTATACCTAGGCTAGATCAAGATTTTGCCAGAAGCTTAAACTATTTGGGGCATCCTCTTGGAGAAAAAGAATACAAAATTATGATTACAAAGTTAAGTACAGGACCTTGGAAGGGCGGCTTTGCGAGTGAAGATCCCTGAAGTTTAAGCTCCACTAAATATACAGTAAATCTGCCTCTGCAGATCCCCATTTTAGGCTTTACAAAAGCACTTTTAATAAATATTACTGTTTCATATAACAACAAGATTATTTACAGATAATACCCTACTTTAAATGTCTAGTCTTTAGGTTAAAAATAATAAAACATGGTAAAAATAATGCACGCCCACTTACAATCTAACTAACTGATTCCATGTAGTGTTCCTCTCCATTTATTCAGGCTAACCCTAACATAATGCAGGTCAACAAATACCATTAGAGCAGACATCTCTGCATGTAGCCTGGTATTTCAAGCAATACTTGAGACAATAAACTCCAGGGCAGCAAAAAATGTCAACAGTTCCTTCAAGTTCTTTGTAATGGGATTATAGCTGTATAATGAAACTAGTATCAGAGACTAGAGTAGGCTGCATTTGACCCATTGTCTCTTTTCTCTGTGTTGGAAAGATGTAAGACACATCTTTGTGTGCCCCACAGCATTTTGCTTCTGCTGCCCATTTTTACACTTAATTATACTGTTTCTTATTGTTCTTCCATTATTTTAAGAGGGTTATGTTTTCCTCTAGAACAAGGTAGTAAGCTTTTTGAGAACAGAAATTAGATTTATTTCCCCAAATATTTTACAGTACCAGAACATTGCTGCTTTCTATCTTTTATTTTTCTCCTTTTGAAAAACTTGTCCCTGTACCTTGTTCTATAAATAAATTTTAGTGGTGGTAGGTAGGAGGTACTTGCCAGTTTTTAATTGAACTTCTGTGAAAACCTAAAACTATCTGTACCCTCTCTATCTCCATCTCTCTGATGCTAGAACTTCCCTTAGGGTAGAAAAAGGCAAGTATTTTGAAGCTAAATCTAGAAATTTAAATGGAGAAAAAGAAGGGAAAAGACACTGGCAACTCAGAAATTACTGAGTTTTCATTCTTTGTGTGGCTACGCCAGTTATTCACCTCTTATTTCCTCCTCAATAAGATGTGATTCCCTATTATATGCTCAGGAAGCAACTTTTTGGGGTTCTGAGTGTAAAAAAATTAAGCCAACTTTTCTGAGGCCCTGAATACAGTTTAATGCTTGCTACCACTAAGCAAAGTAAAATTCAAATGCAAGAGGCTAATTTCGGAGATGAGTAAATCTGTACAACTTCACATTGGAGTATCCAAATGCTCTCATGAATGTCAATTTCAGGCATCCTCTTTCATTAGAAAAATATGTGTTGTCTTTGACAGAGAAACCCTTAAATAAATAAAGTGTCACATATTTGAATTTTAGCCATATTCATAATTTTCACACATTTTTCTCAGAAAAATTTTCTTGATTTTCAAACTTCCTTTATGTTTGTTCTTCCTTTCATATATAATTGACATTCTTTAACAGTGGAGAGGTACTCGGTTAAATGTTTGCAGAATAATTGTGGCTTATTTAGAAAATAAATTTTACTCTACCTTAGGGCTCATGTTGTGCTAAAAATGACTCTTGAAACTCTTAGCTTTAGCCTGATTTGTCTTCAGAAACAAGTTGTATTAGAAGTGTGGTGCTATGTTCTGCACAAATCAATGTTTGTGATACATATGGAAAATGCTATGCACTGAAAAAAATTCAGTCCTAGAAAAAATGACTTTAACTTTGAATAACTCATTTCGGCTAGGTTTTTTTTTGTTTGTTTGTTTTTAATGTGTTCACTGCTTTTATAAACCATCAGAATGTCTCCATAACAGGATAATGTTCCATAGTCCATGACTTCATATTTTTATACCCCCTCGAATTCAAAAGGAATATTAGTCTGGTTGGTTCAATAATCTAAAATTATTGGTTTAATAATGGGCATAATGAGTTTTCAAACAACTACCTGTTTCACCAGTTCTTTCCTTATCATTGTATCCAGATTTGTCAGGTTATATATACTTGAAGTAGTTACCTCTAAGATGTCTTCTTTAACTGTTAGACAATCCCGTAGGCGGAGTGTCTTAAGTGTTGATGTGGCCAATGGTTTAAGGCCAGTGGCTCTCAGATGTTAGTTTAGAATAGAGTTTCTCAAAAGCAGCACTATGATACTTTAGAGCAGATACTTCTTTGCTGGAATGAAGGGTAGATGGCTATTCTGTGCACTGTGGGATGTTTAGTGGTATTTCTGACCTCTACCCACTGGATCACCCCTCAATTGGGATCATAAAAATTGTCACCAGACAATGCCAGTTCTCCCCTGGTGGGGAAGGGGATGGCAAAATTGTCGCCCAGTTAAGAACCACGGAATTGATAGTATACATTACTGGAGTGAACCACAACTAGTTTTGTTGTTGTTTTTCACTTGTTTGCTTTTGTTGATGTTTATAATGAAATATAGAATAATCTGATCCCATCTGAAAGAAGTTGGTAGTTCTTAAGTGAGAATTTCTTCCATAGAACTATGATGTGTGTAGATGTTGAATCACATAGGCAGGCCTCAGAGCTTTGTTTAATGACTTACGTGTTAGAGAAAGAGTTCTAAGATTCTGCATAGATGTATATTTTATACTTTTTATTTATTGATTGATCTTGTTATTACTATGGTGATCTTTCTGAAAGGCAAACTAAGCTGGCACACTGCTATTGACTTAACAATTAAATTCCCCTTTCAACATTTACCTGCCTCAAATAGTTTAATAGTTGATATTTTACCCGTAGTAGCACCTAGCTAAAGAGAGACCTAGTGAAAACTAAAACCAACAGGTAAATGCATCTTGGCTTTGGGGCAGGAAGATGGCAGTTACATGAACAGGGCTTTATTCCACTGATTTTAGGGGATCAGAACTGGAAATGAAAATTGCAGCTTACTTGTCAAATAAAGGGACCAAAGCTCTGCTTAATTTAATTAACCTGATTTCAGCTACTTCAAAGACCCAGAAAGGCAACTTCTTATTGACCCTATGAAACCCACTAATCGTCATAGTAACCATAGGACCTAGGTACTATCATTGTGCTGTTCTCACTGAAGATAAAACTGAGGTACTGAGAAGTTAAGCACCTTGCCCAAAGTCATACAGTCTCTAAGAGACAGAAGCAAGTTCCAAATCAGGCACTACTCCACAGTCATCTTTTAAGGTCCTTTAAAATATGCAAGAATTTAAAAGGAAACTGATAAACTGGATTTTAAGCATCTATGAACAAGATATTTGTCCAAAAGAATAAATGAGGAAAATAATATGCCCTTTATATTTAAAGAAGAATAATCTGAAAGAAAGGGTTACATATTTAATAATCAACTATGTTATGATCATAGTACACAATTTAAAAAATATGTAACACAAAATTTTCATGGAATTTCTCAGATATGTCGACAGAGTGCCACAGCGTTTTATAATCATCATTTCCATTTGAGCATTGAGATAATATTATCCTGCTCATGAGCATGTGGGCATGTAACAGACGATTTCCACTCTCCATTAACTATCAGATAACGCTACCTCTCGTTAATACTTTTTACCCTGAAAACACAAGAACTTAGATAATAAATAAATCAGACTTTATTATTTTCTTTTCAAAATGTATACATTTCTTAGCACTCATACCATATCCACTACAAAATTCCTATATATGGAGTATAGTCGTTGACAGAGCATCTTGATGTTTATAATTTTCTAAGCATCAATATCAACTAATAGGTAAATGCCTTTATTTATTAGTTTATAACCTGATAATATCCACTAAATCATTTGTGTCAATTTTTTTGTTTATCCATAATTTAAAAAAATAAAGCCAAAATGGAGTTTTACCGAATTCTCTAACTTGTTGGCTGGAGGTTAGGCTGCCATAAATCTATAGCATAAGAGGAATAGAAGAGTGGGCAGTTTAGAAAATATAGTATGGACCCATTTCTTTCAAAATGTGTTTAATCATTGCAGCCTGCAATCAGATCACATTGCGGTTCATATCAAAATAAGTTGATTTAATTGATTGACTATTTTATGTCTAATGACACTTGTGTTTCTAGAAGTAATAAAATTATGTATGTAGACTCATTTTTTAAAGTTATTTTGTTTACAGTTTTACCCTGTTTATCATGAACCTAGCAATTTACATTGCATTCCATTTATGTGTAGTGTTCCATTATTGGAACCCTAAGCATGCAGGAGTTATTTATATCCTGATGCTTAATGTCATCACCAAGGTCTGATTGCAAAAATTCAAAAACATTGCAATCTTTGGCATAAATGGGTTAAGGGGCACAATGTCAGTATAGAAAGGAAAGTTTGATGCAGCTTTTAAAAAAGTACAGATCTTTTTATTTTACCCTTTTACACATATCGTATGTAATCTAGAATATCACCAAAGGTTTCATTGCCTTCTATTTTTAAAATAATCTTGTCAGCCCATATCTGTTTTTAGTATTTGCATCTCACAGGAAAAGGTAATGATAGTATGACTCTTTGCAAAGCATTGTTCTGTGGAATTTCTACCTATAGAAATGAGACACCACGTTCTCTGTATCTGTCCTGTCTTCTAAAGGGAACCTCATGGACAGTTTTATAAAAGAAAGTGAACAGCTTATCACATATTCCAGGTACTCTAAAACCTCTTTTAATATACCTTCTGGTTATTTGCAAATGAAGAGAACAATGCTTCCTCTCTTATTTAAGAAGTCTTCAGTAATTTACCAATCCCTAGCATGTGCAAAACCACAAGACTACAGAATAACTGTTCATAGATTCTGAATTTGGAGTTCCCGATAACTGAACCATGATTTCCAAATTAAAAAAGGGGTTTTGAAGTCTATCATCACTTACCAGAAGTTTTTATTAGCAAAGAAAGATCACACTTCTTTCTGTCTGCATACAAAAAGAAATACCTAATCTTCTTTGTTGCCAGGTGAATTAACTGTATTCAGAAGAAATAGGCAAACTTGTAGAAGAAAGTCTAACAGATATTTTAGAATTCTTTCATGATATGATAAAAATATTATGGTTTATCTAAGGCAAATCACTGTTAACTTGTAAAATTTCTACTGAGGCAAGGAAATAAAATCATTTCTTTTTTTTTTTTTTTTTTGACACGGAGGTTCTTTCTTGTTGCTCAGGTTGGAGTGCAATGGTGCGATCTCGGCTCACCGCAACCTCCACCTCCCAAGTTCAAGTGATTCTCCTACCTCAGCCTCCCAAGTAGCTGGGATTACAGGCATGTGCCACCATGCCCGGCTAATTTTTTGTATTTTTAGTAGAGACTGGGTTTCTCCATTTTTGGTCAAGCTGGTCTGGAACTCCCACCTCAGGTGATCTGCCCGCCTCAGCCTCCCAAATTGCTGGGATTACAGGTGTGAGCCACCTTGCCTGTCCTGAAATCATTTCTTGATTGTATAAAGTATATTGTAACACTGGTGCTATTGGATGTCTACTCTAGATAGCACTACTACCAATACTAAGAACTATATATGCTCTTGACTCCTCACAGGGAAATAGACAAAGGGAAAAGGGAAATAAACAACAACAAAAAAAAAGGATGAGAAGGGAAATGGTATTACAGACTTGGATGTACAGCTATGATAGATAACCCCCAGTGAAAATCAGAGAATGCAAGGGACAAAGGAAGCATGGGGTCCATTTAGGATAGTGACAATAGCTAAAGGATTGCATTTGATCTTACCAGACTGGCACAGCTGGAGGAGGCACTCAATAAAACTTTGTCCAATAAATAAACAAAGGTAAACACCCAAAGCTGCAATATTGCTAGCTTATAAACTCAGAAAGTGGGAAAAATTAGACCTATTAGGAAGCTTCCATAGCAGCCAGTCACTAAGAAATGTCAATGTGATGTCTCTTAAGTAACATTCATTAACAAGCATGTTTGTATGCTTTTTCTCAGGTTCAATGAAATTTATAATATCACAAAATAATTTGTTCTCTACTAATGCATATTATTTTAATTTACTTTAAATAAATGTTCTGTGTAAGATACCCTGAGTTTTGTTATAGGAACATGGCATTCTAAGTACAGATAGTTTTGCATAACTGCAGAGGGTTTAATACAAGGGAAGTATAAACTTTATTTTCATTACTTTACTTAATGAGTGCCAAGATTTTGAAAGCCTTTTTGCCTGAAAGAGCCCATGGCTTTCCAGTTTATTTTCTAGGTAAGACTTACAACCAAACTTCTCATATATAGTCATGCATCACTTGATAATGGTGATACAATCAGAAATGCATCCTTAGGCAATTTCATCATTGTGGAAACATCATAGAGTGTACTTAGACAAACCTAGATGATATATCCTACTAACACATAGGCTACATAGTGTAACTTATTGTTCCTAGGCTGTAAACCTTATAAACATGTACAGTATGTTACTGTACTGAATACTGTAGGCAATTGTAACAAAGTGGATGCTATTTTTATATGTAAACATATCTAAGCATAGAAAAGGTACAGCAAAAATACAGTATTATAATCTTATGGGACCACCATGGTATATGTGGTTCATTGTTGACCAAAATGTCATTACATGGCAAATGATTATATTTGAATATTTTGTTTGTCTATAGTTACACTGCAACCTTTCTGCACACCTAGACAAATATTGTGTTCCATCAGTTTACCTTTTCCTTGCTCAGAAAAATTTCATTCCATCAACATTTTTGGATAATTTAGTTTACATTCCTTGTTCCAGATTATTCATTGAGCAAAAATTAATTGAGCTTCTGCTATATATATGCAAGACCTTGGACTGAGCAAGTCATTTTTACAGATGTTAAGCAAGTTTAGACCTATTGCCAGTTCCCAGGGAACCCTAACTTGTTTTGTAGCACTGCCCATTTACCTTTAACTTTCTCTAAGCCTGTTTCTGTTTTCTTTTCTTTGTGATATTTCACAAAAACCTTGAGTAACCCAGTTTTCTCACTTTCATCCTACACTGTATATATAAAGCAGCTACTCAGTGGCTTGCAGATGCAAAATTACCACAGTAGATGTAGGCCTAGGCTAGTGTGTGTGTGTGTGTGTGTGTGTGTGTGTGTGTTGGGGAGATGGCTGAATAATACACATATGAGACCTGTTCCCTACAGATGAAATTCAAGTAGTGCTTCAAGAATTGTACACAAAAATACTTCCATTTTTTTTCTGATGCCATCCTTTGGTTGGTTTTATTGTAATGACTGGCTTCATAGTGACAGGTTGATACAGTACTACTTTTGTTTCTAAACTCCGATATTGTTTAATCCCATTCTCCTTCTTGAGCCAGTTATATTGATAGGCTCTTAGTTCCTTGGTTACCAGCATTAATCCTAATGTTCTGTCTAAAGTATAGTAGTGGTTTTCTTATACTCCAGTTCACTACAGTGTTTGTGTGGTAGTTGCCATAAGTAATGATTTTGCTTTACTCCTTACTAGGGAAGTCATAAGCTTGACTGGTTCAAACTCTCAGGTTTTGCAAGGGGTTGTGAGAGATTATATGTAGCCTCAGAGAAGTGCTAAAATGCTCAGATTAATTGTCTAGATACAAGATCATGAGTCTCATGAACATTTACTTTAAATTTAGAAGGAACTCTGAGATCACTAAATTACTGTTAAATGTCAGGGTAAACCACTTGGTTTTACTGGAGCAAAATGGCATCTATTTAAGAAGCAAAATCCTAATATCAAAGATAATGTAGAATGGCACATGCAAGGGCTGAATCCATGAAACTGGTGAAAATAATTTTGGCCTCTGTAGAATTTGTTTCATATAGTAGTTCTTTCCTTTCCCAAATTTACATTATAGGCAAGTTTTTATTTATTCACATGAGTAGACAAACTCATGAAATGGTCTCAAGCAGCAAATGGTTTTGGAAGCCAGGCAGAGTAAACTAATCTTTGGTTTATAAATGTGCTGTGATGCTAAAGAATGGCTGCATTAACAATCACTTTAATAAGGAATCAGGGATTTGAGGATAAGAAGCCAAAATGGGTGAAGGAGAACAACAGTGCTAAGAGCAAATGACATGTTTGAAAAGTAAACTTCTTCATTGGAAGGAAGATTATGCAAAATCCAGCTTGAAAATAATGAATGAGAAATCCAACTTGATATGTTTAACAGAGGTGGTTGATAGAGGTCTTGAATTGCCTCTGACAAGGCTATTACTAAATGTGGGGAGAATGGGATTCACATCCCCAAAAATCACATCTTTCAATTTTTATTTATGCCCAGCAAAGATAGCAAGAAGGTACGTTTTTCTCCCTCATTACCAAAGCTTTTTTTCTTTCTTTTTTGTGTGCGCAGACTATGAATCAGTTAACTAGGCAGGGTCATTTTCGTGAGTTTTCCTAATGCCAAGAGACACCAAATGTTGAGGTAGATCAAAGGGACAAAGAATTACAGAGACACTGAGCCACTTTTCTTAGGACCCTGAGTACAATGTGAACAGTCTACTTAGCTCCAGGCCCCAAACCAAGTATTCTGCAGCAGACCCAGTCTGGATTTCTTGGGAAGTGCTCCCTGTTGCTTTTCATAGTTTAGATAATCCACATGAACAATCCTGATTAAATCAGTTGCCCCTAGGCAATGGGGAAAAGCATAAATGGCTTTTAGGAGAGAAAGGTCCAAAAGCTTCTCTCTCTCACTTGCTCTTTCCCTCTCCCCCCTTCCCGCCCCATCTATTTATCTAGTTCCTTGTGTTTTCAGTTATTCATTTTCTTCTCCAAAATTATTTCCATCCAATGCAATTAGGTAAGAAGAGGGTACTATTGAAAAAAATGCTGATCTCTATTCATTAAATGATTCAAGTTTTAATTTTGAATTACATGACCTGTCTTGTTGTGCTGATTATGAATAGTTTTTGAAAGGCGGTTACCCAGCAATATTATGGAAGGTCACTAGGCATTTGTTTTTTATGTCTTATTCTTTTTTAACCAGGCAATTACTCTATCATTTAATAATCCTTACCTCAAAGTTGAAAGCTCCTAAGATTTAAAGGGGGAAAAAAAATCCCTAAAAATAAAAGTTAGGCTAGGCTAGGCCAGGGTGGGAAATTCCATTGTGGCTAGAAGCCCATGGCAGGTAGAGTGGAATTTAATGAAGGAAACTGCTGTGTTTTTGTGTCTTTCTGTATGTTTTTCCTTTAAAACCAAGAGCTGGGCAGGCATCCCATTCGACCTGACGTGACCCAAGCAAATTGCTTCTTATATAAAAACAACTGCAGACTTTGAGAATGTGAAAATGCACTGTATCCTTCTCCAACCGAGGGAAACGAAAGCCTGAGAAACAGGACGGCCCTGTCAATACTCGTTGAGCAGAACTATCACTCAAACCTGATAAAGGGAGATTAGAACAGGCTCCCTAATGCCAGAGGGATTCATTACAAGTTGGACTTTTTATTTATTTTTTAGTTTCTTAAACAAGCACTAGTGGTCAGTAGAAAATGTATTTGTTAAAGGAAGGTTTTCCTACAGGAAACGATAGTATGCACAGTTTTACAAAATCTTTTCATGAAACTAGAAATAAATTTTTTAAATAGTAATATTAAATAAGAAAAGACAAAGAGAATCATTTCCCTTTTCTACCACAGCCTTGGACAAGCAAAGGAGAAGAGATTCAGGGTGTGTCCACTGATATTGCATTCAGATGTGTTGTCTTGGCTTGTGTACTGACAGATTTATTTAAAAAACAAAGTTTTAAAAATGCACTGTGTGCTAGTGAAGTCACTTCATAAATCTTTTCCTTTATGAATTATTTTGATCACAAGGCTCGTGGTTTAAATCACTTAAAGACTATTCTCCCTAAAAGAAAAATGCCTTCATTTTCAAACTGCCAGTTCAAAAGCCAGTAACTTCCCCTGAACAGCATGCAGGGATCCAGAGGGCAAAGAACAAGGGACCATATGAGTTCTGACTCCAACACAAGGCATAATCCAGTTTAGATTTGCCGTGGTTCACAGAAGAGACATGTTTTAAAAATTTGGACCCAGAGTCTGTACTTTTCTAATAGATTACTTAGTTTGAAATGGTGATTCTGCTTCAGGAAGAAAACAAACAGGGGAACACAGCCTTTGATGCAGCTCGTCTGTCAGAGGGCGGAAAGTTAGAATTAGAATATTCTTCAAGCTGTTGCTGAATAATGAAGGGTAGGGCTTCCTAGTTGGGCAGTTACCACAGCCCCCCTGGGAGTTCAGAGAACAAATATTACCTAATGTGTACAAAGACTTTAAAAGTTAAGTTGATTACAAGCTGAGTGAGGAAGGTTAGATAAGGCAGTGAGAACTGAGTTCCACCAGAGGGACCTAATCTTCAGGAACACTGCCAGGAGCCACAGGGCTCCATTCACCCCTCCAGAGTTAATGGATTGGGTACCAACAGGAAGCTAGTCTGGTTCTGGAAGTGAATAGTCTGTGTGAAATTACTACAAAGAAGAAAGAAAAGCAAAACAAGTTATTGGAATCTGTGCATACATAGAGGTTGATGAAATAACTTGGATGAAGTTTGTGACTGTGAGATGGGTCAAAATCCCCCTAACCAAAATGTAATGTGCTTGCATGCAGAAAGCCTTGTGTTCCTCCTCATTTGTTTTTAGCACAGCACCTAGAATGTTGCTAAGACATAAAAGCAGATAATTAATACTCGTCTATTACATTAATTTGCCAGGGTAATTGGTCAGGTGAAAGGGAAGGTGGTTCCAGACTAAACATGGGAAGAGATGAATGTCTAAAAGAGATGAATTTGAAACTGAGTTCTAAAGGACAAGAGTGATGGACAGAAGTGGACAGGCTGTCTCAGGTTCACTGATTCCAGAGATGCTTCTTGGCTATTATTCACTGCTTCAATTGCTATTCTCCATTTTATGGCTGCTCCATGAAATGAGCAAGAAAGGCATGGAGATAACAGAGAGCAAGATTACATGACAGAGAAAGCAAGTTGTTAATATGGGAGATGGAAAAGAACATTAATAGGTGATGTATTTTCTTAGAACCAATGATGACTGCTGTGGATGAGTTTGATCTCAATTCTGAGCAGGTAGTTAAAGGGAATGGTTGGAATTAAACTCTGGAGTCTGATGGCCCAGGATACTTTGTAGTTTTGTGATCTACAAAATAACATGATACTATCGATTTTTAAAAATTTTTGTGAAAATTGTATAAGTTCATATATATAAACTACTTAGCAAATGCCTATCTTAGAATAAGACTTAAAAAATAATGAAGATAAGAGTTATCCATTTTCCCTACGCAACTATACCACATGTTCAACTTCTCTGTCATAATTAGAAATATGACATAATACTAATCTCCCAAGCAAGTTCCTTAAGGTAATTTTCATTTATAGCTCTGTTTCATTTTACTCACACAGATTATTCAGCTCAATTTAATTATAGAAATATTCATTGGCCATATTTAGCTAGTGAGTGGAATATATAGCACTTTCCTAGGCACTATGAGTGATTTTTTTAAAAGGTTAAAAAATAGTCTTTTCTCACTTTAAAAAATGCGGAATGTTGAGAGAGGAAGCCTGACAGATACTTTGATTCTAACACAGTTTTCCATATCAGTTCAAGTACTATCTAACATAAAACCACAATTTTGGTAGTTCTGATTTTGGTAATAGAGGAGTAACTTGTACTGGTTCAGGACAAATATTTCCACAGATAACAGTTCCAAACCATGGTTAAGCTTTAAAAAGAAAACTAAACTCCAATTAAAAACTTAAAAAAAAAAAAAAAAAAAAACCCACAATTATTTGAAGGCACTGGAGAGTGACCAAAAGCAGTCAGAATATGGAGTGAACTGTGCTGGGTGAAATCCACATTTGTTACAGCTTCCAAGGAACTTCCCAGTCTATATGGTATAGAGAAGTTAGAATTCAAGCAGAAAGCCGCAATCTTATTGGTTTATGATGTTAGAGAATGGAGCTGGCACTGGCAGAGTGGCTGAAATTGAGGAAGGAAGTGTTAGAAAGGATGGAGCCATCGAGGGAGGGCTCCCACAAATCTTCATATAAGTTATCCTAACATTGTGGCTGACATAAACTATACATGGATGTGGGAGCCTGATAAGTGCCTGGAGAAAAGGAACAACTAGAAAGCTAAAAGAGCTGAACAGATAGGTTAGATGAAGGGAAGACAAAGGTAGGAGTTTGAGCTTTACTCAACCTAGCTAGAAGGGTTTGGTTAATGTCTCAGGCTTTATGAATCCCAGAAGGATCAAACCTTAGAAATATAGATGATGGCCCAGAACTAAGAAATTAATTCTAGAAAGAGAGACAAAACTGAAGCATTGAAAGTTTCTATCAAATCATAAAACCAGTCCTCTTCAAATCAAAGTGGCCAACCATTAATTTAATTAACTCCTAGAACAAAGCTACATTGCATTAGAGAAAGATAACCAAACCCAGAGTTTGTACAACATATTATAAACAATGTTCAACTATAATTCAAAAATTACTGGTGATGGATACAGAAAAATGTGACATGTAATTTTTTTAAAAGTCCGTAGAAATAGATCCCTCAATGATTCAGAAGTTGTAGACAAGGAATATAAAGCAGAAATTATAAATATGTTAGATAAGGACTTTAAAGCAGAAATTATAAATATATTCAAGATTTTTAAAATGTGTATATTTTCAGGCCTGGCACGGTAGCTCATGCTTTTAATTCCAGCACTTTGGGAGGCCAAGGAAGACAGATCACTTGAGGTCAGGAGTTCAAAACCAGCCTGGCCAACATGGCAAAACCCTGTCTCTACCAAAAATACAAAAATTAGTCAGGTGTGTTGGCATATCCTTGTGATCCCAGGTACCCGGGAGGCTGAGGTATGAGAGTCGCTTGAAGCCAGGAGGTGGAGATTGTAGTGAGTTGAGATCACTCCATTGTACTCCAGCCTGGACAATAAAGCGAGACCCTGTCCCTTAAAAAAAAAAAATGTCATAAT
Organism: Sapajus apella; assembly: GCF_009761245.1. NCBI lineage: Eukaryota > Metazoa > Chordata > Mammalia > Primates > Cebidae > Sapajus > Sapajus apella. Next base: position 6,421,068 of record NW_022436980.1, read on the forward strand.
GAGGGAATAGATGAGAAAATAAGCAGAGAAATGAAAATTATTAAAAAGAAGTAAAAGGTTAAGGTATAATATCTGAAATTTTTTTAAAGAATCATTGAAGTGGCTTAACAACAGATTGTAGATCGCAGAGAAAGTGTCAGTAAACTTGAATACAGATCAATAGAAATTATTAATACAAAGAACTAGAGAAAAAGGATTCAAAAATTTGCAGTGTGATCTGTACAACAGAATCAACCAGTCTACTATACTTTGCATGTCTCAGAAGAAGAAAAAAGAAATGAAATTACTAAAAAGAACCAAAGGTTAAAGTACAGAATCTGAAATAAAAAATGATTTGTTGGAGAATCTTAACAGCAGATTGTGGGTGGCAGATGAGAAAATGGGACAGAAATGATATTTGAGGAAATCATAGCTGAAAATGTCCAAAATTTGCTGAGAAAAACACAAAAATATGCAAGGAAAATCACATGCAGGCACTGTATTCAAACTTCTGTACACCAAAGATACAAAGAAAAATCGCAAAGGCAGCCACAAGGGTGGAAACAATAGATCACCTATAGGGGAACAATTAAATACCAACTGATTCCTCATACTAAATGTAATGCTATTTCTTAATGATTGAAAAGACAAACAACTGTGAAACCAGAATTCTATATAGAGGAAAGATATCTTTCAATAATAAAAAAATAAATAATTTTCTGCTGTCAGTAGAATTCCTATAAGAAATGTGAAAGGCAGTGTGTGCTTTGGGGTGAAGGGAGCTGACACCATGAACCAAGATAGAAACATGGTTTTACAGAAAATTTTCACTAAAAATTTTAAAGTATGTATTTACATGTAAAAGAATATCCTTTTATTTTTTAATTTCTTTAAAACAAAAACTGAGTAATGCATAAATTATATTTCTCATGCATAAAGTGGTAAAATATTAACTCTATATAAACAGTGGTAATTAAAGAGGCATATTATAATCCTTAGAACAACTGCTAAAAAGTAACACAAAAAGATACAGCTAAAAACCCAGTTGTGCATTTGAATGGGAAAATAATTGATCAGTTTAACCTATTAAAAAAGGAAAGGAAAGCACAGGAACAACAATAACAAAAATCCAAAGGAAAAAAATAGAAAGCATATAATGAAATAAATGGTAGACTTAAACTTAATTATACCGATAATTCCATTCACTGTAAATGGCCTAAATACTACAATTAAAAGACAGAGAGTATTAGAGTGAATAAAAAGGCAAGACTCAACTATATGCTGTCTGTCAGAAATACACTTTAAATATAATAACATGGATATCTTGAAAGTGAAAAGATAGAAAGATATCTACAATGCAAACAATAAGCATGAGAAAGCTAGATGGGCTATATTAATATTACATAGAATAGACTTCATGCCAAGGAGTACTATTAAAGAGGGCTATTTCCTAATCATGTGTGTGAAATTGTCACGAACATGTAAGTCATAAAAATGTAGGCACAAACTAACAGAAAGCTAGAGAGAAATAGTGAAATCTACAATAACAATTGGAGATTTTAACATCCTTGTTCCAGAACTTGATAGAACAAACAGAGAGAAAATTAGTAAGAATACACAAGAAATTTAAAACACCATCAACTGCCTTGACCTATTTGACATTTACACAACACTATTCCCACTTGGAGAATGTGTTCTGTTCCCAACTGGAGATTATGTGTTTTAAAGCACATATTCCAGCTGGGAATAGTGTCCTGTACATATGTTCTACTTTATTTATTAAAGTAGACCCTAATCCGTTTCATAAAATGAGTTTAAACATTTTCAAAAGATTGAGATACTACAAAATATGCTTCTTGGTAGTAATTTAATTAAATTAGAAATTTTTTTTAAAAAAATCTAGAAAAGACCACTTGGAAACTGCACAACAAACTTAATATCTCATGGTTGAAAAGTCATGAAATTTTAAAATAGTTAAGTTATTCAATATATTGAAATTTATGAAATGGATTAAATGAAAATACAATATATTGAAATTTATGTTATGAGCCAAAGAGGGGCTTAGCAGAAATTTTGAGCTTTTAATCAAAAATTAAAAGGAAGAATAAAGGCTTAAAATCAATAGCATGGGTTTCCACTTTAAGAAAGTGGGAAAGTATAATCATTATAAACCCAAAAGTAGTAAAAAAAAAAAAAATTAATAACAAAGGCAGAAAACTGAAATGAAAACAAACTACAAAGAACATTAATGAAAACAAAACTTGAATATTTGAAAAGATTAATAAAATTTATAAGCCTATAACAGAAAAGAACAAGGAAAAAGAGATGATACAAATTATGAATATCAGTAATGAGAGATTATCATTACATATCATAATATTAAAGGATGACAAAGGAATTTTATGAAAGTTTCATGTCAATAATGTCATCAACTTTGATAAAAGAGGCAAATTTATTTAAAAAACATAATACCAAAACTGGCATGGTAAACACAAAAAATCAAGATATTCCTTTATTGATTAAATAAATTGAATTTGTTGTCAAAAGCATTCCTAAAAAGATAACCTCAAATTTAGATAGTTTCCCTGGAGAATTCTATAAAACATTTAAGGAGGAAATAATATTAATCCTACACATACTCTTTCAGAAAACATAGGCGGTAAATACACTTCCTGACTTACGAGACAGGCATAATTCAAACAGCAAAACTTGAAAGATATTACAGGAAAATAAAAGCATAGGCCAATATTCCTAATGGTTCTAGGCACAATAATCTTTAACAAAGTATTAGCAAACAAAGTTCAAGAATAAAAAGTAAAAAGTGTAATACCTCATGATCAAATAGGTTTTAGCTCAGGAATGCAAGTTTAGTTTAACATTTGAAAACAAATCACTGTAAATTCATCATATTCCTAGAATAAAGAAGAAAAATATGATCTCAATAGATGCAGAAAAAGCAATTGAAAAAACTTGACAGGCGTTCATAGTGAAAACTCTCAGAAAATTATAATAAATTGAAACTTCCTCCATCTGATGAAGGGCCTTTATGAAAACCTATAATTAATACTATCCTTAATGATAAAAGTCTGAATGCTTTCCTCCTAGGATATGGTAGAAGGCAAAGATATATATTCTTACTACTTCTGTTCAGTATTGTTCCAAAGATCCTAGCCAGAGCAATAAGGCGAGGAAAATAAATTAAAAGCATAGGAAAGGAAGAAGTAACATCATGTTTATTCACAAATACCTTGATTGTTTACATTAGAAACTCTTAAGGGATGTACAAAACAACTAATAGAGCTAACAAGTGCATTTAGGAAGGTCACAGGATCAATATACAAAAATTGATTGCATTTTTATGTAGTACAGACAAATGACTTGAAAATGAAGTTTTAAAATCAATTTATAATAGCTTATAAAGTATTTAGAAGTAAGTTTAGCAAAGGAATGTGAGTCCACACTCAAAATTTTTAAAATTTTTAAAAATTTAGAAAAGAATGAAGTTGAAAGACTCATATCACCTAATTTCAAGACTTCCTGTAAATACAGAGTTCTACTTTGGAACCCTGGATCAGTATCTTCTCAAATTAAGCATATGCCTACCATATTATTTGATAATTACATTCCTAGATATTTACCAAAAAACAATGAAAATTATGCCCTCAAAAATATGTGTACAGGCATGTTTATAGTGACTTCATTTTTAATTGCGTGAAACTAGAAACATACAAATGTAGAAAGGGATATACGAATTGTGGTATATTCATAGAATGAAATACTAATAAGCAAATAAAACAGAGTATAATACAACAATGTAGATGAATTCCAGAAACATGTTGTGAAAAAGAATCCAGGACACAATAGTACAAATAGGTTATTTCATTTATGTGAAGGCAAAACTATTCTATGGTGATAAAAATCAGAATATTGTTTGTTTATGGGAGGTGGAAATTAACTAGAACAGGACACAAAAGAACTTTCTATGCCTCTGTTATTGTAGTAAATATATACACATAGGTGCATAAATTTATCAAAAATCTTCCTGTGTACATTTTAAAGTCTATGAATTTTGCTGAATATAAATTATACCTCAACTTTAAAAAATTTCGTGTTAACCCTAATCAGCCCTCACCTGAAGAGCTTCATTTATTTTGCTAATGGTTGCCCTGGTTCCCCTGTTCTAATTAACCTTCAAAGCTGTTTAAAACTTTTCTCTTCTGCCTGTTGCTCTGATTCCAAGAGATGTTGTAGAACAGAAATCATCAAGATTTGGAAATCTAGGGAATGTTCAAGGTTAAAGAAAGAAACATCTAATTAACAAGTCCAGATATGGCCTTGGACAGTCACTACCTAGGGCAAGTGTTCACTGCTCCTGTTCAGTTTTCTCTTTTGTGAATGACACTATTTTCTAAATATGTTTTATTTCTTGAGCGAGAGGGAGAAGAGAGGAGTCCTTCACATTTACTTTTTGTTTGGTTGCATATTGCAAAGTTAATAGCAAAGTCTAGCTTTAAAAATTCAAAGAATGTCAGGACTTTTTTCTTTTTCCTTCTGCCTTTTACTATCCAACCAGCGGTTTTACTTATTCCCTGGTTTTGTCTATACTTTTTAATTGTCAAAGCCAAAGAAAAGAATAATTAAAATATTCAAAGCTGAAAATAAGCAAGATTTCAGTTTATTTTTAAATATAAGCTTACCACTTCCCTGCATTTAACGGTGATGCTGGTGTTCTGGCAATATTACCATATGACTGAGAATTCTGTTTACCTAAACCACCTCTTTTTTTGTTTGATTTTAGCTTTCTTAAGTGCCATCAGGCCTTGTCTTCTTTCATTTCTTTCTAGCTATCCCCAACAAATACTGCCCAAGTCTGACTGTAATGCAGCCTTTCTTTCATAGCAAATATTAAGGCACTTAATACCTAAATTATGAAATGTAGACAAGTGCACATTAACCTGGCTGAGTTATTTCCTTTCTTGCTCTTTTTTAACACGTATTCTAGCCCAGTCTATCAATGCCAGATGGCAACTACATTTTGATACACTGAATATTTACCAAGTCATGTGGTATGCTTTTGAAGATTTTTTATGCCCTTCCCATCAAATGAGCTGACTCATCTCTCACTCATTATTCCTGCCTTTAGCAAGTTGCATTTTTAGAAACTTGACCTCAGCTTTATCAAAATGATAAATGATAGTTTAAAATGATGCACCAGAAGTTCTAAAGGGCTGACTACACTTTGCATCCTACAGCTTTCATGTATATTTTGCAATGTTTAAAATGTTTATAATGCACCAATTTTCTTATTTTCATGAAACTTGACTCCAACCAGATTATTATATTAGCATACAGGAATGTAATGGGAGAATATTTATACTTAGACAGCTTTAGGATATTCAGGAAATTAAAGGCATTTATGGTTGAAATAATTTTAAATGACCATGGATATAGCAACTTAACAACTGATGTTTATGTCCAAGACCTACATAAAAAGCATACTGATAATAGGCAGTAGGCCTAATAATACTAGTAGGAAAAAGACGAAGAACACTAAAAGGCCCTCAGAATACTGACTCTGTCATGTTTTTTATTTTCTTGTTCTTCATGGGAATATGCCTTTGTAGGGGCAACTGTTAGGATATTTTTTGTAATTAGATGTTCATATTTCTTAATCTAGGGGTATGAAAAATAACAGGAGAAAGCATTGACAGACAAAAGTGTCTGACATTGAAAATGGTTAGTAAAGGCCAATGCATATTCTAAGAACTCTTCCTGGCCTTATGCTCTCTAAAGACTACTTTCAGTGTTTCAAGTTTTTATGGCTACTTTTCAATGATTTTTCAGAAATGGTAGATGATATTGTGCCTGTTATAAATTTAAGAATGAATGTTTTATATATAAATGAGTAAAAGTTTTCTTTGCGAATAATGTTTAAAAAATTTTTATGGTGTTTTATCTTTTAAAAAGCAGACAATAGGGATATTTGGAGAGATTTAGACAGAGAAATATGAAATAATCTGTTCAGTTTTACAAAAAATGTTTCATGATATTCTTATTCATTTTATTTTCTAGCTGTCTTTGTAATTAAAATTGTTTCTATCGTGTGTGTGGCAGAGTTTGTGTAGTTCCTAGTCTGGTGTAGCTTCTCAAAAGCAGTGACTGCCCTAATAATACTATGTGTATAAACTCAAAGCATGGTGCCCGAAACATAGTGTATGCTGTTGTTATATTATTATTGCTGTTGTTCTTATGACTGCTTTTAAAAGGAAATCTTCAGTCAGCCTTTTAACATCTCATTTAGCTTATGCTTTTATAAAAGATTTGGGAAATATATAATTTACCTAGTATAAATTTAAAGTAATGTGAGTTGGTGAAAAGAGACATTCTAGAGGCAAGCCAACAACAACAGTACTGAATTCATTAAAGTTTGGATTAGAATTTGTTTTTTTAATATATATAGAAAGCTTAGATCAAATAAATTCTATTCCTATGACACATTCGGAATTTCTCTCTCTGAAGATTTTGTCAGCTTATTCACCTATATGACCCCCTAAAAGAGGAAGTACATCCTGATGAAGTACACCCATGAGTCACAAAGCAGAGACTTGAGTCTATTATGCACTCTTTTAGGTTTTGCAGATCTGCAACATCATTAGTGGTTTCTTTAGAAAAGAATCCCATGGAACTCTACATTCTTTTATTAAATGAGCCCAGAAGATTTTCTACTGATCCTTTCACTTTTAATAGCCCTTTTGTGTATAATCAGCTTCTCAAGAACTGGAATTTTTAGAGTCTATCTTCTTTATTTTATGAGCTTCGCTTGAATGTTTCTAACTTCATACAGGCTCATCTGATTAAATGGTAACATTTTGTATTCAGGCAGTAAGAGAGTTAGTGAAAACATTGTGGTGGACACCCAAAAAATAAGATTTCCTATATAGTTTATAGTGTGTTTTTCTCCTTAAAGTTCACAATGAAGGAATAATGTTATCTTTTTGGCTCCTCTGCCAAATTAAACGGTGGAGTAATTAAATTATTGTATTATTTGGGAAGAAAGAAAATGAATGGGCATAGATTAAAATTTTAAATGATGAGCTACGTCAAGTATAATGAGGATCATTCTATTTTGTAATGTATAGGTCAACTGCTTAAAATTATATTATTTTTAAGCCTTTAAATATTTAATTTCTGGGTCAGTTGGTTAGTCAAAAGAATAAAGCTAGAATAAACAATATTTGCCTAGGAAGCACTACTTTCTATATCTGCATAGCTTGAGTTAGTTGCCTTTCGATTGAAATTTAATGATAATCCTCTGACAATGTCAATGATCTTCCTCTACTATATTTTGAACCTTGAAATACATTGAAACAAATTCCATTTGGGCTAACATACTTTGTTTTACTTAATTATCTCTCTATTTCAGATCAAATTTTACTCCTCTGTTATACTCTTATTCTTCTAGATTTTTATGTACAATTTATCAAATGCTATCTTTTAGGGGGTAACTTTCTATCTTGTGTAATATAATATTATTGCAGATAGCACAGATTTGTAGTTAACAGTACACTTTTATGAATGACACTTTCTAAATTTAAGACATCACCATTCTACTCTGGCAGTGCTTTGGAAGATTGTGTGGATATGGCAAGTTTTCCTTTAATAAAGAAAGATTATTATGTTTTCTCATTTATCTGGTGACACTTAGCTCATTACATTTTTGAAATTATTAACTGTAAGAATGTATGTAAAATGCTTAGCAAAATGTATTACACAGTAAGCACTCCATAGTTTCTATTATTATGTATAACATGTTTATAGCTATTAATGATATTTAAACTAATAATAGTGTAATTAGTACAATGGCTACTAGTAATAAATAATAAATATTAATTATAATTGTTTGTTTCCTCAGTAAATTTTTTATTAATGGATAAATAAGAGGATAATGAAAGGGATGTCATATTACATTCTATACTACAATAAAATCAACTAGTCAAAACATAGCACAAAATACATTTAATATAAAATAATTTAGTTAAAATTTACATACCATATGCTTGTGGAAAATCTCTAAAAGGTTAATTTTAATAAAGTAGAAAAGTTTTATTTCTTATACTTCTGACCTTTAGTTATTTTCCAATGATTGATAAAAGTTAGAGATTAATCATTTTTCTTCTCCTGTTTTATCAATTAGAAAATTAAAGAAATGTTAACAAGTGTCATCTGATCAATTATCAAATGATTGTTACAGAAACTGAGTGCCCTCAGGATTAAATATCTTCTTTCTCTCCCATAATTCTCATGATTCCTAGCCAAACCCAAGTTAGAGGTACTAGAGAAGTACTGAGTATTTACATTGTGTATGTAATACAGGATTATAGATTATCATCACCTTAAAAATGACTGAAATTTAAAGAGGTTGGCTAATGTATTCAAGATCACACCAATAATAAATAGTGGAGTTTGATTTTAAATTGATGGCTGACTGACTCTAAACTCATGCTTTTTCACACTGCTTCTTTCCCTCAACCTAAGGAAATTGCCAGAAGTTTTGGTCAGAAGCTTAAGCTCACTTTGAACTTTTGAGAGCTCCAAGCTGCCACCCATGGCTTTGTATATTTAGTTATTTAAATCTTTAAGGAAGAGCTCTAGAGGTAGTGGGAGAAAAGAAAGGAAGAATATACGGGGGAAATGGTGAACATTTCTCTTTAGTTTCCTCTTCATGATAATTTTACCTTTATTCCCAAGAGGAACAAGGTAAAAGTTCTACTTTCTTGGGAAGTATAAAATTGCCTTGATTAAGTACCTTCAAATCAGTGATTAACTAGCAACTCTAACCCAGAATTCTGAATCTTTTCTTTTTCTTCGAAAGGTAACTCTTAAACCATCCTTTCTACTTAATCTGCATATTGTATTGAGGTTGTTTATCTTCCAACATTTTGCAAATTCCCTTAGGAGTACCCTTAGCAACTGCCTTTCCATACAAACTGCCTGGGAAAGTTTAAGGGGATCAAATCCCTTGTAACTAAACAAAATAGGGCTTTTGAATAGAAATTTAATAGCAAATTAGATTGGCATCATTACAGGAAGATGAATGAAACTTTTGTTTTCTTTACATTTACAGTAGAAAAGTCAACTAACCCTCCAATATACAATGGGCTGGAAGAAAGAGATTTTTTTTTTTTTTTGCTTATTTTACATTGTATTTTGCTTTCACCACATTCTATCAACTTCCAGAACAAATTTAACCTCCAAAACAAATCTTAAACCTGGTCTCTCTCACTCATTGCTGCTCCATTTTTCCTAATGGAGTTTTTTCTTGGAAGAAGGAGTTTTCATCTGAAGAAAATAGTCTCTTCCTTCTCCAAATACGAGCTCTACTACACAGGAGAAAAATCTGTCTTTAATTCTCTCTAAACTAAGGCTTTTACTTTTTTTCATCTCTACATAAAAGTTTTTCAAACTTCTTCCATCCACCAGTCCTACTGAGAGAGGGCATCAAGGACAGGGTTTGCAATTGTAAACTCCTTTTTCACCTGCAGACCCCTACTTTTCTCCCATTTAGCTGCTTTTCACATAATCCTTCTTTTTTCTGTAGAAGTTTTATAAAAACTGAGAAATTTTAGAAAAATTTCTTCCTAAAATGTTTAGGTTCTCTTTTTAATAAAGTGCCTCAGTCAATGACAAAAGAATGAAAAGTTGACTCTTCCTAATCAGTACTTCCTATCATAATTCTGCAAAACTGCTGCATTCTTTTCTGATCTTCTCTGTGCTTTGGACTTTATCCCATAGTTCAGGGCTCTATTTCATCAATTTTTCTTTTCCCTCTGTTTCTCCAAGCTACATAATTTGTTCAGCAAAGAACTAAGAATAAATATCTCCTGCTTTATAGACAGCAGTTTTTATACAGCATTCTTTGTAATTGTGTAAAGTCTGAGAAATGTGTTGTGTCTAATGAAATATCTGATAAAGCCAAATGGTAAATAAATTCTCATTTAATTGATAAAATTAATTTGGCTTCTCCATAATAAAAATATACTTTTATTAGAAGTCTACTTAGTGTAAGGAGTCACATTACATCTCAATGACTCAACATTCCTCTTTGAGGTACTGCAGGGGGCTGGGGATAGGGGAATCCAATAATAATCCCAAAATAAAATAACTTTGACCCTCAACAATACTATCCATTGTAAACTGATGCCACCCAGAAAAATAGAAGGAAACAGCTGGCTGAAGCTACGGTTGAAACATCTCTGGAATTAACAAATAAAGCCAGCTTCCAGATAACAAGACAAATGGATATAGTCAGTCTTTGAGTGATTGGGAAGAAGGTGAGAGGTGAGGCTGAGAGACCTCACCACTTGCCTGTGTAATTAATTACATTTGTTAGTAATGCTTTTGGTGGTATTCATAAAGGTTTGAGGTAAATATTAAGTAATCACATATGTGATTATTAGGGCATGGGTTTGAGAACAGTTGGTAGTAAAGAAAATTTCTGTAAATAAGTATAATGTACATTAAAATATATGAACTCTTAAAAGATGATCTTTTGTATTAATTCACCAATATAGTCTCCCACAATTAGCCCTTACAAAAATGAACATTTTATTTTTATATGGATAGCTCCTAATGGATTTTCATAGGTCTTTAAACTTTGTAATATTCAGTTCAATTAACCTTGTGGAGCTCATAGTGAGTATGTGTATGCAATAAACTATGTTATATTAACAATAAATATAATTATTTATTAAAATATGCCGTTGGATATTCATTATCCATAGGGGCTATTCACTATCCTTAGGGAAAGAAAAAAAATTTAATTTCTAAATTAGTTTGCTGTTTATTCTTTCATTTCTAGAGCTAGTGAACTCATTTAAATTATATCCTAAATATTTTTTATCCTGATACCCACAACTACATAATTCTGTGATATAAGGGATTAGCACTATGTTTATTAAAATTTCAACTTTTATTTTACATATAGGGGGTACATATGCAGATTTAGTCCATAGGAATATTGCGTGATGGTGATGTTTGGCGAAGGAATCCCACCTTAATTACTATGGTAATGAGCATAGTACCTAATAGGTAGGACTAATTTACACTCCACCAACAATGTATAAGCATTCTCTTTCCTCCACAACCTCACCATCACCTGTTGTTTTCCGACTTTTTAACAATAGACGTTCTGGCTGGTATGAGATGGTATCTTATTGTGGTTTTGACTTGCATTTCTCTGATGATTAGTAATGTTGAGCATTTATTGACAACCATGAAAACATCAAAAATTAGACACAAAATGAATGAACTGCAGTGATAGTGCTGTGAATGAACCATCACATAACCTGTAACTCTTAAATTCCAAACATCTTTCCCTCTTCTGCTCTTAGTGGTATTGGCAAATTGTTTCTCTCTAAACTTGGAGCAGAAATAACTTCCTGCTTTTTGTAATAATACCAATATAATTCTAATTTCTAATTTCCATTTAATTTTGTACAATAATATATTAGCTTCTTTCCGCATGTGCTGTCAATTGTATTGAGCTTTTTTTTAGGATTCTAAAATTTCTCATTATTAATCTTCTAGGCTTCATCCTTCCTAAATATCCTTGGAATTGTTACTAATTTTGTTACTATCATAGCTTATTTCCCAAAGGTGTAGACTTGTTAATTTGCATATTGAAGGATTTTTATTGTTCACCTTATAATATTTGTGTACTCAAAAAACAGTTAAAGAGAACCTATCATGTGCCAGAACAGTAGAATATCACTGTCATGGAGCAGTTGAAAGGAATGCTGCTAAAAATATGTAGGGAAAAAGGGTAGAATGTCACAAGGAGAGGTGAGGGCAAAATATAAAGTTAGAAATTAAAGAGTTAGAATTCTCATTTGTTCTAAAGTACTCTTCTATTTGAAAAACTGTACTTCGGTCATGCCAACTTAATAGTTGACTGTTACACTCAAAGATCAACTGAGAGTCATACACCAAAACTCCAAGAAGAGGCGTGGTGAAATTTCAATAATTCTGGGAAAGTTTTTCGCTCTTCCTTATGGGTTAGATACCTTAAAATGGTGATTCACCAATCAAATTGTGTAGATTGACACATAAGTGTGTAGATTTATGTAAAGAAAACATGTCTAGTACTTTCTGAGTAACTGAAGATTAGCCACACAAACAATCCTTTTCCCACTATTGCTTCACTCTTTGCCAAAATGCATTCAGGTGAACAAACTACAAAGGGATCATTTCACTAAAGAATGTGCAACACAGCATTTGCTGTTCCCCAGTGTCCTGTATCAGTTCCCAGTCCATTCTACAAGAAAGGGATTTTCATCAGAGCATTTCTTTGTTCCTTATTAGAACTCATTTCATTAACAATGGAAAAGGAAGGCAATTATTTAGAACAAGAAGTCATCAGCACAACAAAGTAGCACATGGAGCAACTAGGAAAATTTTGTGGCCTCAAAAGAGGAACACTTATGAGGGAGTAAGCATGTTCCAACCATATGTTTTCATGTAATAGTTTACAAATGTATCCAACTACATAAAAACTAAAATTAGCCATTTTGGCAGGAAAGATGACCCCTTTTCTGAACAGTGAAGAGTTTAGCATTTTTATTTTTTTATATAAAAGGAGGCGATTAATAATGTTACAAGATGCCATAAAATACTTTTTTTCCTTGAATTTCTGCCTAGCTAAGATGTGTAGCTTAAGTCAACTGAAGTCTAATTCAAATTTTGCAACCTTTTGATATATCAGGTCAAGTGACATTCACTGAGACACACAGAGAAATACTGTACTGTGTATTCTTCTGAAATTGCTTACAGTATGTTCTAGGATTACATTCCAATATTTCTGAAATAAATGACTAGGGAGACAGTGAAAAAGGACTGGGCCATATTCACCTTTTTTCCTTGGAATTCATTTATCAGTTGAGCATTAAACCTGGGAGATTGAACCAAATGAGCCTTAGAACCCAAGGTCACTGAGTTGTAGAACTATTAGGAATTAACTTAAAAGGTTTCAGAAAAGAGCAAGCTTGATTAGCTTGTTATGGATAAATATTTAAACCTTAGGTTTGCAGGCTTTCAGACTTTTTCTGATTTCACCTAGACATTGGCAATCAGGAAAAGTGCTCTTTTTATGGCACCCTAACTACTGCCATTCTCCTAGACAGAACTTCAGAATATCAGTATGCTCTATTTCTCACAAACGAAATTCTTACACTACCACATACAGCCCCACTCCACCAAACTTTTCCTTTTTTCACCCTGAGCAATTTGTTCATTCCTAGATTGCCAATATCAGTTAAGTGTTGATCATATTCTAGAACATCAAAGTAATTAACAATAAGGTGTGAATGAGGTTTACAGGTTCACAAGGCAAATTTGCATTTTAAAAGAGGGGCTTGTTAAACACAAATGAAGTTCTAATAGACAGAATGTGTGAAAGATATTTTTTTCTCCAAGAGACTGGAGAAGGTTTCTAATGCTCTTTTTCAGCCCTGAGATATTAAGTACCACCTTGTTGGGAATCCTTTCCCCTCTTTAGTCTCTTGCCAGCCACTCCTCTTTTTATCCTACCACCTTTGCAAGTAAGAATATATTTAAAATAAAGGATCATTAGTGAGAGAAAGAATTAGTTGATAGAACGTTGTGCATACCTGAAAATCTTGAGGCCTCAAACTAGGTACTGCAGCCTTAATTCTCAGAGTAATAATTTAAACAAACGAAAATGGCATGCATAACAAGATTAGCCCTTTCTACCTGCTTAGTTATTTGGAGGGATAATTTATGAGAACATTTTCTGTAGTTACTTAAAAGTTTTAAAGAAGTGTCTTTTCAACAATGAAAAAACAGTGAGCATCTTCTTAAAAAAATAAAATTATTTTATTACATTAACATAAATGGAAAACTAAATACACCTTCCATATACTTTTGATGTCAGGAAAACTAAGAGAATTAAATAGGAAACACTATTGTTTTTCTAGTCAAATTAAGATTTCAGGGAAGAAATAGGGAAATGTTAACAAAAAGAAAGGGGAGCAGGTCTATAGGGATCTAGGAATCTCTTCTGAAGATTTAGCTGGTAAAAATACATAAAATAAAATAAAATCTAGCTAGTAATTAGAAAATCTTTCTGCCTTACAAATTAGTCTTTCTACTCCAGCCACTTTTCCCCTCAAGTTTCCCCTTCCTTCCAAGGAAAAATTATCTATATAGGAAACCCTGGCTCATGCCTATAATCCCAGCACTTTAGGAGGCCAAGGCAGGTGGATCACCTGAGGTCAGGAGTTCGAGACCAGCTAGCTTGACCAACATGGCGAAACCTCGTCTCTACTAAAAATACAAAAATTAGCTGAGCGTGGTGGTACGTGCCTCTAATCCCAGCTACTCGGGAGGCTGAGGCAGGAGAATCACTTGAACCAGGGAGTTGCAGTGAGTGAGATGGCGCCATTGTACTCCAGCCTGGTGACAGAGCAGGACCCTGTTCTCAAAAAAAAAAAAAAGAAAGAAAGAAAGAAAGAAACCCATGCCACTGCTAACAAAACTGTTCACAAGAATTTTGTACTTGAAATTTGAGCCTTTTAGACTCTGGCCTTCATGTACAAGATCTATAGTCTTTCTTCTCTAAGTCTTTGTAGGCCACCAATGTCTATGCAGAGATGTCACCCAGAAATACTGTGGATCTGTAAAAGGTGGTGATAGTGAAGGACTCCTGCTACCACATTCCTTGCCAAATTTTTCTACAGTCTGTGAAAGTGTCATAGAAGTTGAAAAGGGAAACGCTATCATTATTTAATAAAAAAAGTAAGAGTAACTATTAATAACTTACAGCTTTTCACAGCATTTGTAGTTCTTTCCCTTCTGGTTTTTAAAATATTTTTAAACACATTTTAGAAAAGGTTAATAATAATAATGTCTGCAGATCATTATTTAAATTTGCACACTGAGTAAATAGTAGAATTAGAATTCAAACCAAAGATTCAAAGAACTTTATTTCAGATATTGTACTTCTTTCTCGACCACAAATTTAAAGGGCATATGTGCTTGCTTGTATAAGATAAGGCTAAAAAATTGATCTGAAATTAGAAATCCTAAATAATTCATAGAAATTCTGTTGTCACTTTTTTCTTTTTTCTTTTCTTTTCTTTTTTTTTTTTTTTTTTTTTTTGAGATGGAGTCTTGCTTGCTCAGGCTGTAGTGCAGTGAAGCGATCTCGGCTCACTGCAACCTCCACTTCCTGGGTTCGAGTGATTCTCCTGCCTCAGCCTCCCAAGTAGCTGGGATTACAGGTGCCCACCAGTATGCCCAGCTAATTTTGTATTTTTAGTAGAGATGAGGTTTCACTTTGTTGGCTAGGATAGTCTTGATCTCTTGACCTCGTGATCTGCCCGCCTTGGCCTCCCAAAGTGCTGGGATTACAGGTGTGAGCCACCGCGCCTGGCCTGTTGTCATCTTAAAATAAACTTTTTAGATAGCAAAGTCTTTCTGATTAAAGCACTGAGATTAAAGTAATAATGTTTTAGTTTATCTCTTTCTCTTTATAGAAGTTGGCCAATGAGTCTATTTTAATTTGCCCTAAATAGAATGATTATCACTGTAAATGGCGTTATGCATAAATTTTTGTAAGCTTATATGCAGGGTAAACCCATAATTTATCATCCAAACTAGGAAACTTTTGAAAGTGAAAGTAAACACTAATAATTGTGCCTGGGCAATTGGAACTGAAGCTGAAACTATCCTGAGTAGACTGAGAGGCATGGTTATTCATAATTCTGAGTCTGAGAGTGATGCTGTTTTGAATGATAAAAAAGTCCAGCAGAATGAAAATCCATGTATGTTACCTATCACTTGCCTTCATACCACAGTTCTCTTGAAGTTGGTTCTTAAGCATTATAAGCATTATTGAATGGTACAGTCTCACATTCTACCCAAGAGATAGCAGAATGCTGGTGCATTCATTCAAGACCAAATCAGAATGAAGGGTGCCACCTGCTGAGCATCAATCCCCCACCCCATCCCTAAAGTTTTTGGAGAGCTTGGTAGTTGGGAGCTTCCCTGCAAATTTAGACTATTCACAAACCAGACTCTTGGACCAAAAGACGTGGTCTATGCAATGTCCCCCAGTAAACCTTAGCTGACCTTCAAAGAGGTCTAAGTGATAAACATTAAACCAACATTTGAAATGTTAAATGGGAAAGTCCATTTGGCAGTTAAATTATTTTTATAACTCACCGATATAATGCTATACAATGAAAGTCTCAAGTCAGTAATTGATAAAAGAATTAAACTACTAAAAAACAGATTTTTATGTATCAAAGCTAAATTTGGCAGTATTGGGACTGTAATTAATCTTAGAATATCTTCATAATGGGCCAAAAAATATTTTTTTGAAAATATTTATGATAGATACTATTATGAGAACATACTGCTATGTGCCATCCATGCAACATGCTGTCTTCCAATTCTGCCTATAAAATGCTCCATTGAAAGGTGACCCAAAAGTGTTACATATGTTAAAATACTAACATTATCAGAAAGTGGTAGAGACAGAGAGGGAGAGAGAGATGAACTAGTATTGCTAACTATTGCTAAATTATTGCTAAGTATTGCTGAATTATTTGGAAATTCTTAGAGTAAGATTACTTAACATTCACCTAACTTAAAAAAATTTACCAGTTATTATAAAGTTCAAATTAATTTGATTTGTTTCTGAAAAAGAAAATCAGTTTGCTTAGGATTTAAACTTTTATTTAAGGTACAAAGTGTCCCTTCTGAGAAACAAGTTGCAGGATGGAAGTGGTAAAATCTCTAGGAGAGAAAAAAAAAGCTAATGAAACTTTGTTGTGGAATAGTTCACAAAGAAATACAAGATGCGTTACATAATGCAGTCGTTTGTTTGTGGAGCCTCTGACAGAATCCTGCAGTTTTAGCTCAAGCTGAAAGCTGCCACCAAAGTCCTCCCTACCTCCAGGCTGGTCTGAGTCTTTTTCCCCCACCTCCTGTCATAATTACTCTGGCTTCTGATTAAATCACACCTTATGTTTAAGGTCACTAACCTAAAACAACCCAAAGCTACTAATTTCTCTCTTCAACAGTTCCCCACTACTTACTTGTAATATTTGAAAGGTTTGAAAATAACTTCTGTCCTAAGTTATGTAGTATTTTCTCCAAAAGCAAATGCTATAATAGTTTCCTAAATCATGGGTTCAAGCCTTAGGTGAAATATTTTAGAAATACTTAGCATGCTAAGAAGCCTGTAGCATTTGGGTGAATCACAGTCATACAACCTAAAGGACAGAGAAAATGTCTTATTGCTAGTGGTATTTGAGAAATGCTCGTTCCTCACTTAGTTTCAGTAGAGATACAACTGCATAGCATTGTCTTCATATTTAATAGAAACTTGTTTATATCATCTCTTTAAAACATCCTTTAGGGCTTGTTCTGCTGTCTTATTTCTTGCTTAAAATATGTGCTACTAATTTTGGAAAATATTCACAAGTTTGGTTTTATTGTATATAATAATTGAGCTAGAACTGTAACAAATTATTGTCATGTAATTTCTTATTATGGACTCAAATTTTTCTTTTTTAACCTGATTTAATCCTCTTTTCTGATCCTAATCCAAATTACCTCCTTCCTTTATGTGTGAGAATTTCATTACATATGAAAGTCTAGCATACTTAATCAAGATGTGAAGCAAATGAATGTTTATTAAGTGCCCAGAATGTGACCAGTGTCTGTTATCTAGTTAGGAAGAACAGTTTGGTGAATTCAAATTATGAATGTTATTATTATTATTTTGGTTAGAAATGTGTTCGGCAGCAGGTAACAAATCCTGACGTGAGGCTTAAACAAATAGAGATTCATTTTTCTCACCTAACAGGAAGTCCTGAAGTTGAGAGGCAGGGAATACCTGGTATGTGATAAAGTCTGTGCTGACATCTCTGGAATTATTTTTGTCTTTCTTTAATGCTTCTCACTTTATGATCACAAAATAGCTGCCACAACTCCAAGCATCATGTCTATGTCCAAAGAGGGAAGGAGGAGAAAACAGAAGGATTGCCTTTTACCTTCCTCTTTGTAACAGAAAAAAAAAAAAAAAGCTTTCTCAGAAACTTGCCTCTCAAGTGGATTGCCACATAGATCTTGTTGACTATAATTGAATCCCTAGGCCACCCTTCTTTGCTAGGGAAGCAAGCAAATTAAAGAATACACTTGTCATAATTGGCTTATAAATTTCAGAACTCATTATCCAGCACTGAGCACATTGCCACTCTGCACAAAATAGAGGTCTGTGGCTAGGAAGAATGAGAGAATGGAATTTGGGTAAGGAATAGTGTCTACTTCCTCTATGAAACTCAAGGAAGAAGGAAAATTAGTGTGGGCTATAAAAACTAAAAATTAATTTATGGAAGAAGCAGAATATAAGATGGACTATAGGATGATTAAGGGAATTCAATCAATAAAATAATGATATGACACTCTAATTGTAGAAAGAATAAGAGCTTAAAAGCAGGAACACGTGTTATGTATGGTAAGTGCCCACTACATTGTGAATTCCTTTATTTTTGAAGATTGGAAATAAGTCTTATTTGTATTTTATTCCTACTGTCTCATACATAGAAGATGCTGATTGGATCATAGTAAGAAAATTAATAATATAAATCTAGACATAACTTAACAAATCATGGAGGTGATAGAACAGAAAATTTAAAATTAGGTATCCCATGGAAATACCAAAATAAAGGGAAACGCTAACATACCTGGATTCTAATAAAGAGGATTTTTATATCTTTTAATGAATTATTTCCTTTACTATTATATAATGACCTTCTCTATCTCTTGTGACAGTTTTTGGCTGAAAGTATATTTTGTGTGATAGAAGAATAGTCACTCTTACTAGCTTTGGGTTATCATTTGCTTGGAATATATTTTTCCTACCTTTTACTTTGAGTAAAGTACTGGTTGGGAAGTACTGGAACCTAGGATGCCTAAGCAAGATAGAGTAAGTAATGGACACTGAAATACTAAGTTAATAATTTGAATTTGATCTGTGAAACCCCAATTATGTTTCTAGAATCACGTTTTTAAAAAATTCACAAACAATAATCTCTAACAATCTATCCAGCCATTTAAAACATCAAGCCTATTGCTGTCTGTTGCTCACCTTTTCATGTTCAGTTCTCTGTGATCTCTAGGAAAGCTTTGAAAACATAAAAAGTAGTTCATTGGAGATCTCTACTTTACAATAATAGTTTACACTTATTTAGTTTCTGTTCAATTCCAATCCGGAGGATTCCAATCAAAAGGATTCTAATCAAGAGGATTTTTATATCCTTTTAATGAATTAATCCCTTTATTGTTATATAATGACCTTCTCTGTTTCTTGTGACAGTTTTTGGCTGAAAGTCTATTTTGTATAAGATTAGCTACTCTACTACCTTTGGGTTATCATTTGCTTGGAATGTATTTTTTTCACCTTTTACTTTGAGTCTGTTTGTCCCTAAAGCTAAAGTGTGTTGTTGTTGTTTCCAGCAGCATATGGTTAGTCTTCTTAATCTATTCAACCAGTTTGTATCTTTTGATTGGGGAAGCTAATCCATTTACACTTAATTATTAAAAAGTGAAAACTTATTACTGCCATTTTAAAACTATTTTCTGGTTATTGTATAGTTCCTTTGTTCCTCTGTTGCTATCTTTTTGTGATTTGATTATCTTTTGTAGCGACATGCTTTGATTCTTTTCTTTTTATGTTTTATGTATCTACTATAGGTGTTTTACTTGTATTTGCCGTGAGACTTACATAAAACAACTTATAATCTATTTTAAGCTGATAGCAACTTAAATTTGATCACATACAAAATTTCTACTCTTACTTCTCCCATACATACTTCACGTTATTGATATCACAATTTACATCTTTTTACACTGTATATCCATTAACAAATCATGTTATCATTATTTTTATAGTTTTATCTTTTAATGTTTGTACCAGAGTTGAAAGTGTTTACACACTATCATTACAACATTAGTGGTCTCTAGTATTTCACTGTATATTTAACTTTATTGGCAAGTTTTATACTTTCATCTTTTCATGATGCTAATCAATATTCTTTTGTTTCAGCTTTAAGAACTTTCTAGAGCATTTCATGCAAAGCCAGTATAGTGATGATGACTGCCCCTCAACATATTTGTCTAGGAAAGTCTTTATCTCTTCTTTATTTCTGAAGGATAGCTTTTCTGGATATAGTGTTCTTGGTTGACAGGTTGTTGTTGTCTCATCTTCGGCACTTTGAATATATCATCTTACTCTCTCTTTGACTGTGAGGTTTTTGCTGAGAGATTTGCTGACAGTCTTATTTGAACTCCCTTGAATAAGATGAGTTGCTTTGCTCTTGTTGCTCTCAAAATTCTCAGTCTTTGACTTTTGACAATTGGATTATAAAGGGTCTTGATGTAGCTCTTTGGACTTCATGAGTCTGGATGTTAATTTATTTCCCCTTATTTGGGAGATCCTTGCCATTATTTGTTTAAATAGACTTTCTACCCCTTTCTCTTTCTTCTCCCTAGAATCCCCATCATGTGTTTATTGATTTACTTGGAGTCCCTTAAGTCACTTAGGCCTTCCTCAATTTTTGTTGTTTTTTCTTTGTGCTCCTGACTGCAAAATTTCAAATGATCTGTCCTTATGTTCACTGACTCCTTCTTCTGCTTGATTAACTCTGCTTTTGAACTCCTCTTTTGAATCTTTTGGTTCAGTTTTTGTATTCTTCAGCTTCAGTATTCCTATTGGGGTCTTTATTGTCTCTATCTCTTTATTTAACTTCCATTTTGTTCTTGTATATTTTTCCTGATTTTATTTAGCTATTTCTCAGTGTTCTCTTGTAACTCACTGGGCTTCTTTAAGACATTTATTTTGCATTCCTTTTCAGTTAAATCAAGATCTCTGTTTCTTTCAGGATGATTAGAGTCTTTCACGATGGAGACGACTCTTTATGTTTCTTGTAGATTTTGTGATCTGTATGTTTGAAGTAGCGGCTACCTTTTCCAGTCTTTATAGACTAGTTTTGATGAGTAGAGACATTTACCAGTTCATAGTGCTTAATATGAGACAAAATAGATACAAACACTTTGTGGAGCACAGTCTAAGATGGGGGCAAGACCCTTTACACTTCTTTCCTTCCCTTCTCAAGGAAAAGGCTCAGTTCTATGTTTTTTTCTTGTTACAGAGCAGTGCCAGCTGCAAACGATGCCTGCTGCTTTTATTTTTTACTAACTATCCCACAGAACCAAGTTCTAATGGTTGGACAAGGCTCAGTACAAGGTGAATTGGAAACTCGCTTCACAGAGGGCACTCTGAAATGCTGAGAATAAGACCCCCTTCATTCCATTTCCTCCCTCATCTAAGAAAAACCTTAGTTCTGCCCCGATTCCTAATCTTGTGAGGCAGCTCCGACTGTAAGGAGTTGCCCTCCTCATTTCTTTGTTACCTATCCCTGGGAACAAAGTTCTACAGGTGTGTCAGTACTAAGTATGAGATAATATAGGAACTGACCCAAAAGAGGGTTCTCTCAGAGGCCAAAGGCCAGGAAGCCAGATGCACACTCCAATTTCACTTCTTGCTGCACAGGAGAAATCATTAACTGAAGCAGTCCTCTCAGTGTTGAGCTAAGCCAGTCTGGGGGAAGTACTGGCATCATGACATTCTAAAGTGAAATTGCAATTTTTTTTTTCCGAGACGGAGTCTTGCTCTGTCACCAGGCTGGAGTGCAGTGGTGCAATCTTGGCTCAATGCAACCTCCACCTCCTGGGTTCAAGTGATTCTTCCGCCTCAGCCTCCCAAGTAGCTGGGACCACAGGCGCATGCCACCACTCCCGGCTAATTTTTGTATTTTTAGTAGAGATGGGGTTTGACCATGTTGGCCAGGATGGTCTCGATCTCTTGACCTCGTGGTCCACCCACCTTGGCCTCCCAAAGTGCTGGGACTACAGGCGTGAGCCACTGCGCCTGGCCTGAAATTGCAATTTTTACCCATGCAAATGCAACTGTTTTTAGTTTGAGATATTCTAGGGTGCCTCTACTTTGTAGCTACAATCTGAAATTATTTTCAAGGTATTTTGGTTGCAACATTGTTTTATCAGTATTTATGTAGAAGAATGAGAGGTGGAATTTTCCACTCTGCCATCTTGCTGACTTCACCCCTATTATTTGTTAAGACATTAATTTTACTTGGAAAAAAATATGCCATTCAGACTGGCTGATGGGCAAAGTATTAAGATATGCACCCCTCAGTAACTTGGCATTTCTAACATGCCTATGGTCTATAGCTACTTAATTACATTTACTTGTTAGTTTAGGCTTCAACCTTCTTGATTAGGTTAGGATACATCAGATTATTTGAGCTGAATAGTGCTTCTTATTTTGACAGAAGAACAGCTATTTCGTTTTAATTCAGTGATATATTTTCAGTAGAAGATCTTTAAAGTAACTCTTCTATAACGTATAATATTTTTAATATTGGACTTAGATAAGTCACTTAGCTTATCTGGGCCTCAGTTGTTTCATCTGCAAAATGAAATTAACAGGATGTAACATGGTCTCTAGTTAATTTCAGCTCTAAAATTGTGCAATCTCATTTTTCATTTCAATTCAACATACGTTAATGAATGGAATACTTACATAATGTAAATCAATGAGGTAGAACCTGGGTGGATACAGAGATGAATGTGATTCCTTCATGCAAATAGCTTATAATTTGATGCATTCAAAATTGAGATGTGTATTCCCAACACAGCCTAGCTCCTTATGTTTGACATGTCATTTATAAATTAGGGTATATTATGTATTTTTGAAGTGGAAGAAATTCACTTCTTTGTTAGTATTTTTTTACCTCTAGATTTGGAGAAACAAAAATGGAGTCTCGGCTCTCATTTTAAGAATATTGTGCATTTGTATTTCACCTTCATTGCAAAGCATTTAGAAGATTCTGGAAGCATTTTCTTATCCATCCCTAAAGTAGCCCAGTGCAAGTAGTAAAGGATCATTATTCCCCTTTTAATAGTTAGAAAACTGGACCCTGATTTTTCTGGAGATGTATAATAGGCCACTGAATGGGAACAGGTAAAAATCTAGGAAGTCTCCTTTCAAGACTGCCCAGCCAGCTTCCTTTGGATGTTAGTTTCTTTTAGTAAGTTCTGCAGAGCCTGATTCCTAAATCATCTTTCAAACCAGATTCTTTCTTGTTTCCTATCCAAATAGCAGCATAGCCATTGATGATTTCAGATATATCAACAGGAAAAGAAAATTGTAGTGAAAGAATGGAATATATGCAGCAAGAAATGTGCTGTGCAAGCTGTAATACAGTGTACAATGTTTCAGTCTTCAGTTTGCGTTAAAATTAGAAGCTGAAAAAACTTGGGAGACTCCTCCATCAATCTAATCTAGAAACATTTGACTGTAGGCCCAGCAGCCCATAAGGAAACCTGCCTTTTTGCTAGGTGAGAACATCGTTCGGAACATGTCATCTTGGAAACTTTGCATCACTTATTGGTATCACTAGAATTTTCCTATCCTGCTTTTGAGAAGAGTCAGTGTGAGAACAAATGTACTTCTTTTTACAAATCTTGAAAGTAGATTCTTAGAAATAGGTGATTACATTTCCTTCATAACCTAAATCTTTCTATGTAGTAAAAAAAGTCATATTCATGTTTGGTCTCATGGTTTCCTTAGTCAAAAAATTTGCATCTGAAAGCCTAGGAAAATGTTTGGCCTGCACAGTTGAATGTTTAAACAGGTGCACACTGCACTAGTCTGGCTGAAGAAAGGTAGTCTCCTCCGCTTGGAAACCCTGACAGTAAGAGAATGATTCTTATGCCAGCTTTCAGGAAAGCTTGTGAAGGAAAAGTTCAGGTGATTCTTAAGCCTTATTACCTGATTATCAGCCCACGTGCCTCCTGTCCATTCTGTATTCTCATGAAGAAATTGATTTAATAGATTCAAGATATTATTAAATACATTCTGCATTAATATTATATGCCCTCTTTGAATCCAAGTGGCAATACAATAGAATTTCATTTTATAAATAACACCTTTCAAGCTAACACCACAGGGCACAGTACAAAAGAATCAAAATAGAACACAAATGCTGTAATCAAAAGCAGACCCCAGGAAGGCTGATTAAAAAGGCATGTTGCTAGTAAGAGCAGACAGGGTAAGTATACTGGGGTCATAGCAGAAAAGCCAGCAGAACAGAAGGGCAAACTAAAGTAAAATGGACTTGCCTGCCTGAATCACACAGACTTACGACACTCCTTTGTCATCATCTCTTTGAACTCAGGAATTGCAGGGGAGAGCGGGGTGTGTATGTATGTTGGAGGAGAGAACTAAACATAGGGTCATTAAGTTTATCCTCAGTACTCACACATAGCACAAACAAAAGGAAATCATATGGATAAGCACCTGCAGCTGCCAGGGATGCCTACAATGTGATTGTGAGACAACCCAACATGGCTTGCTTTGCTGGATACCACTGTTTTTCAGAAAACACAACTGTGAGGGAACAAGTAGATCCCTTCCATAATAGTGAGAACAGGTAGTACTACTGATGGCCAGGCATAGGTAGAAATGGATGAATGGTGAGAAAGGTGTTTTGTGGTCCTGACCTCAGTATAATCTACTCTCCACAGGACTCTCCTCACCCAATTAGCTTTTCTGCTCTCGGCCTCTCACAATCATGCTCCTTGCTAATGTCAGGTGTTTGTGATTTTAAATGCTACCTCTAATTATAGAGCAAAATAATCTGTTCCCTTAAAGGAATTAGGCAAAAGTAGGGGAGGTATTTTGGAATATACTCTTTCCCTATATGTAAAACTAGTTCTAACAATGATCACAATATCATAGTTTACCAAATTTGTCATTTATTGATGCTTCTCTATTTAATATTAAGGGTAGAATAATATAGGACAAGAATCATAAGAAAACACTTCTAAATATGTATTTTTCTGAAAAAGACTAACCTATATTTAGCTGGGCACAGTTGCTTATGCCTGTAATCCAGCACTTTGGGAGGCCAAGGTGGATAGATTACGAGGTCAGGAGTTCAAGGCCAGCCTGACCAAGATGGTGAAACCCTGTCTCTACTAAAAATAAAAAAAATTATCCAGTGTGGATAAAAAAACACCTATAGTTTTTTTTTTTTTATGTTTACCAGTTTATTACAAACGTTATTAGAAAGGATACAAATAAATAAACAGCCAGATGAAGAGTCACACAGGGTGAGGTCTGGAAGGGTCCTGGGCAAGTGCAGGAGCTTTTGTCCCCGTGGAGTGGGGGTGCGCCACCCTCTTGGCACATGGATAGATCTCCACATGTTCAGCTCTCCAGAAGCTCCCCAAAGCCTGTGCTCCTGGGCCTTTTACAGAGACATCATTGGATAGGCGTGGCTGAAGCATAGCAACCGTGTTGAGATGAGATTGAACAAAAAGCGTAAGGTCTAAATCCAGCAAGGCCTGTCTGTCCAGATGCTTCTTTGCAGCATTCCGCCTTCCTGGAATATATACATATATATATATATATATATATATATATATATATACACA